>NC_133327.1:249595479-249710479 GCF_042186555.1 Aquarana catesbeiana | reverse complement strand
TGGAATATGTTACCACTATAGAAGGAAATCAGGGGAACATGTGGCATGTAGAGAACATTTTCCTGCCTGACAGCCAAATTATTCAGGTAAGGAATTAAGTATTTTCTTTGTTTAAAGGATATGAGAACCGCTGCCATTTTAAAATAAGAGAAAATTGTATTGGCATCCTGTAATTCCTATAATGATATAGTTTATTTATAAATCTGATCTATTTCAACAGATTTTTATTGAAGGTGTTAGAGGTGAAGACTTCCGTAGTAATGTTGCCATTGATGATATCTCTTTCTTCCCAGGATACTGTCCTGGTAAGTCATGTGATCCATTTATAGTTCACTGGCCTTTTCTTGAATTTGTCTTTAAATATTAGTGTATAAAGTTTGAGCATCACTGTTCAGATTATTCAAAATTTCATGAAGAAGACTTGCTTTTATAGTTCAGTTGATTTAAAACAGAAGTTTACCATGATGCATTTTGTCTTTTAGGTATACCCACTACGACAACCACTACAACATCAAAACCATCAGGTACAGACAATAGTTATATTTTTCATAGTCAGCATTTTGCATTATCACTATCTGGTATTGCTCACAGTAAATAGTAATATTACAAAAATTTACATTGTTTGCCTCTAGATAGTAATCACAGAAGCTACTCCAACCCCTATTACTGAAAATTTGTATCAGTCAGGAGTGAAATACTGTATATCTGAATGTGTACACTTTGTACTTAATCACATAAGAATTTTCTTTTGAATTCTAGAGTAGGCTAAAAATATTTACAGCAAAAAATATGATCCATTTCTTTTATTTACCCATACTCATACTTCTACCAATTGGCTTAAATATTTTCTAGGTGTCTGACCTAGAAAAGATATAGAGATAAATACATTCTGACACATTTCTAATGCTCATTTATAGCATGCATATTCTGGGTCTGAGACTCAAAATTGTTATGCCCCGTACACACGATCGGAAATTCCACCAGCAAAAGTACAATGAGAGCTTTTGGTCGGAAATTGTGACTGTGTGTATGCTCCATCGGACTTTTGCTGACAAATTCCCGTCAGCAAAAGATTGAGAGCATGTTCTCTATTTTTTGGTCGGAAAAAGTTCCTATCCGAAAATACGTTTGTCTGTACGCAATTCGGACGCGCAAAAAATCATGCATGCTCAAAATCAAGTACGAGACGGAAGCGATCGGTCTGGTTAAACTAGCGTTCGTAATGGAGATAGCACATTCATCACGCTGTAAATTTTTGGATCTTTGAATGCAGCCCATTCTTTTGTTCTTTATAGTGTTATGCCCCGTACACACGGTCGGATTTTCAGACGGAAAATGTGCGATCGGAGCGTGTTGTCGGAAAATCCGACCATGTGTGGGCTCCGTCGGACTTTTTCCATCGGATTTTCCTACACACAAAGTTTGAGAGCATGCTATAAAATTTTCCGACAACAAAATCCGATCCTTTAAATTCTGATCGTGTGTAGACAAATCCGACGAACAAAGTGCCACGCATGCTCAGAATAAATTAAGAGACGAAAGCAATTGGCTATTGCCCTGTTTATAGTCCCGACGTATGTGTTTTACGTCACCGCGTTCAGAACAATCGGATTTTCCGACAACTTTGTACGACCGTGTGTATGCAAGACAAGTTTGAGCCAACATCCGTCAGAAAAAATCCTAGGATTTTGTTGTCGAAATGTCCGATCAATGTCCGACCGTGTGTACGGGGCAATAGGATAATGAATTTGTCTCTTTTTTGTTTTTAAAGCCAGATCTCCATAATAATGTTTAGAATTATTTTTTATAGTAATCTTTTTTTTTTTTGTGTGTGTCAAGTTTCCACAACAACATTTTTATCTTGTATTTTTAAAGCTCAAGGAGGTTGGTGTCCCTTGTTAATCAGACATTGTATTTTTGAAATGTACCTGCCTACTCACAAACTGTCCTATTTGAAGAAAAACACATAAGCAAGCATTTTCATATAAAAAAAAAAAAAAATCTCCATTTATTCTGGCTCCTAACAAAATAAAGAGGAAGGCAACGCTGGAGAAACTGCTTGAATTTGCGAAGCCTTTGTACCCCAGGGCACACATCAACTCTTTGTAAATAAAAATTGGTAGCCTGAGAAGTACATATAATAGGAAGTACAATCTGGTCCAGGACTCCCAGAGATCAGGAACAGCAGCAGATGACATATATGTCTCCAGGCTGTGGTACTACAACAGCCTGCACTCTTCTGTCAGACCAGACTGAACCCAGGCTATCACTTTCTTGTCTTCCCTGCAGCCTTCCCTCCACACTTCCCTGCAGCCATCCCTGCAGCCTTCCTTGGAGGCTGTGGCTCTGGAAGTGGACTTGTGGCAGGAGGAGAAGGAAGAGGAGGATGGGCGAGCACACATAAGTGCATGTTATCAGTCGTTTGGCCCCTCAAACCCTTATGAAGGGCCTGAAAAATAGGAGGCGTTGGCTCTCCTCTATTTGCTGCAATTTTGCAGCTACAAAGCAGCCATAGGCCTCTTTAGCATCGGGGGGTGTTTTCAGGGCCGCATTAGCGTCCTTAATGAGGCCCAGTGCTGCCTCCTCCATGTTAAGGCGGAGGGGAGGCACCTGGGATTGGGTGAAGCTACTGGGCCTGGCCACCTCCTGGCTGACCCTTATCCCCTCCACCTCCTGGCTGACACTTACCCCCACCTCCTCCTGGCTGCCACATTCCAGAGCCTCGTCCTGGCTGAGGTCTTCCTGTGTATGAAAAATGGACATCGTTTTAGTTTTTGGTTCATCAATCACACACAATTTTCAGCTCATGACTGTTGCAAATTGAATTTTAATAAATAGAACAGACTATCATTCTGAGCCCAGCATTTTTCATTCTTGTCACAATCTTTTTTGGCCCCTACTCTCTATTGATATGTAATACACTTTTTGTTAAATCATTAATTTGTTATCAATAATAACATCTAGTTAACAACAATAATTTTCGGACAATAAATATGTTAAAAAATACTATACAGTAGGTGACCGCGATATTGTGTCAATCTCGCCGCAGTTATCGGCGAGATTTGACACTTGCGAGCTCTGTTGCGCTGAGATGGCTCACTCATCGGGAAAGGAAAACTTTTTTTTTACCCATTCACCTAGGGAAAAAAGTGTCAATAAATTTAAAAAAAACACAGTACACAGGTTTGAAGAGTAATTTATTAGGCAGCTCCGGGGTCTTCTTCCGACTTCTCCCGGTGTCCTGCCTCTTCTCCCGGGCCCCTCCGCTATCTTCTTCCAGCTCTTTTGCCAGCGGGGGCCCGGTCTGCTGCTGCTGTCTTGTCGCTGCTGTCCCGACGCTTCTTCTCTTCTTCTCTTCTTCTCTTCTTCCGATGTTGACACGACGCTCTCTCCGGCTGGAATGCTGTGTGCGAGCTGCGGAGCCATTTATATAGGCGGTGACCCCGCCCCCTTGTGACATCGTGGTCCCAGCATGCGCAGGGACTCTGGGGTCACGCCCCCTTATGACGCCAGGGTCCCTGCGCATGCTGGGACCGTGAAGTCACAAGGGGGCGGGGTCACCGACTATATAAATGGCTCCACAGCTCGCACACAGCATTCCACCCGGAGAGAGCGTCGTGTCAACATCAGAAGAAGAGAAGAAGCAGCGGGACAACGGCAACAAGACAGCGTCGACAAGACAGCGGCAGCAGACCGGGCCCCCGCTGGCAAAAGAGCTGGAATTAGATAGCAGAGGGGCCCGGGAGAAGAGGCTGAACACCGGGAGAAGTCGGAAGAAGACCCCCCGAAGTCGGAAGACCCCGGAGCTGCCTAATAAATTACTCTTAAAACCTGTGTACTGTGTTTTTTTTATTTATTGACACTTTTTACCCTAGGTGAATGGGTAGGGGTACGAGGTACCCCATACTCATTCACATAGGATGGGGGGCTGGGATCTGGGGGCCCCCTTATTAAAAGGGGCTCCCGGATTCCGATAAGCCCTCCGGCCGCAGACCCCGACAACCAATGGCCAGGGTTGTCGGGAAGAGGCCCTTGTCCTCATCAACATGGAGACAAGGTGCTTTGGGGTGGGGAGCCCACAGGCCACCCCCCTCCCCCAAGGCATCCACCCCCCATGTTGAGGGCATGCGGCCTGGCACGGTTCAGGAGGGGGGCGCTCACTCGTCCCCACCCCTTTCCTGACCGGCCGGGCTGCATGCTCGGATAAGGGTCTGGTATGGATTTTGGGGGGACCCCCACGCCGATTATTTGGTGTAGGGGGTTCCCCTTACAATCCATACCAGACCTAAGGGCTTGGTATGCCCCTGGGGGAACCCACACCGGTTTTTTCATTTAAAATTTGGCGCGGGGTTCCCCCTCAGGATTCATACCAGACAGCTGTCAGCACTGCCTGTCACTCATCGTGAAATGAAAAAAAGTTTTCCTTTCCCGATGAGTGAGCCAGCGCGACGTGCACAGTACCCTGTCGCCGAGAACCAGCTCGATGGGATAGCGCTGGAAACACAATCTCACGGTCAGGTACTGTACCTGGCTCCAGCTGGGCTCCTCAACTTTCAGGATGGAAGGCCCAGGTTGGTCCTCGGAAGCATCAGCTGGGGTTATGGGAAGGGTGGATGGAAGTGTAGAAAGTGATTCCCTGGCTTCAATCTGGTCTTCCAGAAACTGCATCCTGTTCTAGTACCACAGACTGGATACATACACATCCTTTGCTGCTGCTCCTGTTATCATGAAAGCCTGGACCTTATTAAGCTCCTTCTTATACGTGCTTCTCAAGCTACCAATTTTCTTATCCACAAACTCGATGTCTGCGTCGGGGACCTGTGTCTTCACAAATTGCAGCAGTTTCTCCAGCGATGCCTTCCTAGCTGGTTTATTTTGATATAAGGGGTTTTTAACCTCCCACAAATTTCTCATATCCCTGTATCTATCTATAAACTGGCCCATGAATTCAGGGTCTAAAGGCCAAAAAAGGAGCATTAAAAGTTTAAAGCATGCATGAGGATAAAGAGGACATTCACAGCATATTACAATCATGGTAATTAGGGAATGGTGAAAGAAATACAAAACATTAGCATACATTAAATACATAAAATGTGATGTTAAAGGAGAAAACTTACCCTAATATAGTCCTTCTGCAGGATCTGAATGATGGCAGAACAGGTCTCTGGAATAATGATCCCCAGAGCCTGGGGGGAGATGCCTATAGAGAACTTGAGATCCTGTAGACTTCTCCCTGTCACCAAGTAACTCAATGTTCCGACTAGCCTCTGCTCAGGATTGATGGCTGCTTCATAATATAAGGGGTCAGCAAAGCCAACAGAAGGTGAAAAACATGGTCTGTCATCCGGAGAAAATTCCTGAAATCAGCAGGGTTATTCTCCTGTATCTCCCGCAGCAAAGGCATATGAGAGAATTGGTCAAGCTGAAGTAACGAATTCTTGGTCCATGAACTCCTCTCCACCCTGTTCATGGACTGGGCTTGGGTCAAAGCAAGAACCCCAACACCAAGCCCCCGCATAGCACGAACTCTACGACGAGTACGTAACTGCAACATGGCTTCAAAACGGTCGTCTGGTCAGAACGAACTAACAGAATGCACTTAAAAACAGCAAGGCCTGAGAAGAGCGAGCTGAAAATCAGAAACGAGCAGACAAGAACGCACTGAAAAACAGATACAAACTGACTAAACGCACTGAAAAACAGATACAAACCCACAGGCACAAACTGAAGAGCAGTAACCATCGGAAAAGCATGAGGCTGAAAAGCGCAAATCGTCTCTCACCAAACTTCTACTAACACGAGATAAACATGAGATTAACAGAAGGAGCCCAAAGGGTGGCGCACTGAGTATTGAACTTCCGTTTTATAGTCCCGTCGTACGTGTTGTACATCACAGCGTTCTTTACAGTTGGAATTTGGTATGACCGTGTGTATGCAAGACAAGCTTGAGCGGAATTCCATTGGAAAAACCATCCAAAGCTTTTCCGACGAAAATTCTGATCATGTGTATGCGGCATTACAGTCAAAAACAGCCAGGCAACTAACCTGTTTAAAAGAGGGCTAGCAATGTCAGCCCCAAGTGTTTGTGAATTGTTATTTTTTCCATATACAGAATATTTGTCCTATGATGCTTTTTACTCTTACTGATATGCTTTGACTTACCAAGTATAACACTACATTTTAATTTTCTGTTTAGGTTCAATCTCAAGCACCACTGAATCTACAATAACATCATTTCTCTCCACTACAAGCCGAAAGCCATTTTCCACACCATCAAGTCCTCATACACCTTCACCGGGTAAATGTCTGATTTATCTGACATAGTTTTCTCTAACTGAAGTCTTTAGATACCGTTTACACCCTGTCGTAGAACATATTTTTTTTATTGTGCTCTACTAACCTGTTATTATAAAATATCATTAAATGAATGTTACTCTTTGCTATAAAGTGGTTTTAAAGGCAATACATTTGCATAAAGGTAAAAAAATGTACCAACAGTTGTATCGCCCCCTCATCTCCCTAAACACTTACCTAAGCCATACATAGATAGATAGATAGATAGATAGATAGATAGATAGATAGATAGATAGATAGATAGATAGATAGATAGATAGATAGATAGATAGATAGATAGATAGATAGATAGATAGATATATAGATATAGCTATATAAAGTTACAGTGGCTTCAAAGTAGAATTCCAATAAACCTAACTAATTTTAAAAATGTTCCCTCCCCTCCTAAAACCTATTCTGACTAACTTGTGTAAGAAAGATTTGAATACTTACTATACCTATTTTCAGGTCCAGTACGGTCATGTGTTCTGTCCAGTGTCAGCCTGTCATAGAACATATGGTTTATCGTGCTCTACAAAACTGGTTACTATAAAATACCATGCATCTGACTGCACTAGTTAGGATTGTAAATGATCAGATTGTGACTTTATCCTATTAAATAAACAAGCTTATGGGGGTCAAATTTCAAGAAGATTTTGAAGTGAATACATTTCTATCAGTAACTGACTTGGATGAAATAATGCTGAATGCCAGATAAGGGAACAGTTCATATGTTGTCCAGTAATGCTTTTTTATATAGGGTTTATTAATCATGAACAATGAGGTACGCCAACCAATATTTTACTAATGTATAAAAAAGCAATTGTTGCAATTGTGGCTACAAAGCCTTGTTTTATTCTTCATAAAAATAATGAACATGCTTATACTTACAAAATACAAAACCATTGCACAGAGCAGCCCAGATTCTCTTCTCCTGGGGTCCCCCCGCTGGCGCTCCAGGCCCCTCCACCCATGTGTTCTCACTCCCGAATCCTGCTGATGTGTTTATTGACACAGACAGCGGGACTTGGCCCCGCCCCCCACTCCCACGTTACCGGATTTGATTGTCAGAAGTGGGAGCCAATTGCTGATAATAACCGATGCGGCTCAGCAGCTGCCCAGCCATTATCATAAGGAACAGGAGGGGACGTTCCCCCTCTCCCGCTGCCTTCTGCCACTCCACTCGGGTCTCCTGTCCCACTGGGTGACCCGAGTGAACAGCCGACACATCTGCTGGCTGGCCGGAGTCCCGAACAAAGACGGAATTGGCTTTGATTGTGTCTCTGATGTAGTAACCTGGAAGCGATGTCACAAGGTCACTTCCGGTTTACTTGGCTGCCAATGGCGCCGATTTAAAAAAAATCGCCTGTATTCCAAAATGTAGATTTTGGCGTTTTGAATACTTTTAAGTGCAATGGAGGGATTTGGGGTCTTTTAGACCCTAGATCCCTCCATAGAGAGTACATTCCTTGTGACAGTAATAAACCTCATCAGATTTTTTTTTTAAAGAGACAGTGTAAAAAAAATAAAAATAAAATAAATAATAATAATAAACATTTTTTAAAGCACCCCCCATCCCTGCGTGCTCGCGCACCAAAGAAAACGCATACGCAAGTTGTGCCTGCAAGTATGAACGGTGTTAAAAACACACTTGTGAGGTATCGCCGCGATCATCAGAGCAAGAACAATAATTCTAGCATAAGACCCCCTTTGAAACTCCAAACTGGTAACGGTTAATAAAAATTCAAAGCGTCGCCTATGGAGATTTTTAAGTACTGTAGTTGGTCACCATTCCACGAGTGTACGCAATTTTAAACCGTAACATATTAGGTATCTATATACTTGGCATAACATCATCTTTCACAATATCCAGAACATTTTTTTTTTCGATTCAGTGAAATTCATTTTTTCCCAAAAAAATTTGTTTGAAAGACTGCTGCACAAATACCACGTGACATAAAATATTGCAAAAACCGCCATTTTATTCTCCAGAGTCTTTGCTAAAAAAAAATATATATATATATCTATATATATATATTTATGGGTGGAGCCCTATGTCCGATATGGACATAGATAACATTTGTAGTTAACATAAAACTTACCATCGGAAATAGACCTGGAAGTGTGGACTTACCATATGAAATGGACCTGAAAGTGTGCCTTGGTCTAATGGCCGGTATGCCAAAATAAGGGGGCATACCCTGGTTTTAAGAAATGATTATTCTGTAGAGAGAAATGAAATGAAATGAATGAATGAAATGAATGCCTTGAAATGGGGATGGGAGGGTGGGTATCGCGCACAGGAAACCGACAAGCACCACAGGTGAGCAGGCTGCTTAAATAGCCCCCCGGGCTCCTCCTATAAATTCAGGCCACCATACTGGCCTTCCTACTTATGGGTGGAGCCCTATGTCCGATATGGACATAGATAACATTTGTAGTTAACATAAAACTTACCATCGGAAATAGACCTGGAAGTGTGGACTTACCATATGAAATGGACCTGAAAGTGTGCCTTGGTCTAATGGCCGGTATGCCAAAATAAGGGGGCAAAAACATTCAGGTAGGGGTATAATATTTTATTGGTTTTCAGGTATTCATTGCGCCAATTTGGAGAATGCCTGTGCCATCTCTACTTGAGGATTGGGTATATACCGGGCGAAGCAGGCTGATTTCCATCTGCCTAGTCTTTTGATGATGTGGTCTGAAACCCCATGGCGGGATGCTGCGGAGGCTGCTCCGATGCGGAAGGAGTGTCCGGAGTACTGACTGGGGTTAAGGTGAAGATTGCGGAGAAGTATCCTTATGTGTTTTACAAACTGCCAGGCGTTTAAGGATTTAACTGGGAATGGTAGAAGAGGACTGGTGTCCGATTGTTCAGGCAGGAGTGAGAGGAGACGGTTAAGTACGGTGACTGGACACCAGCTGTTATTGGTTCTGTAGAGGTGAATGTCCACTCCAGAGCCTGTTTGCTGGGTTTTAGAAACCTCGAGGTGAAGGATGAAATGGTCTTGGTGGCGAAGCAAGTGCCGTCTGCATAATACTTGGTCTGTGGGGTTGTTATAGGTGAATTCGCCAGGTCGCAAGAACCCGTAGTAAGCCAAATATATAGCTGCTTGTAGGACCGTGCTGGGCAGCAGACCGAATGGCGAAGTAGCCAGAATAGTCGACATATCCCTGAAGATGGGCCCCGTAATGGGTAAGCGCTTAGTGCTGATCACTGGTTGTTGTTTCTGGATGTCCCTTAGGATGGCTCGTATAGCGTGTGATGAGAACAGTGAAGATTTTGTGGGGTCTTCCAGGGTCACGAAATGTTGTATGCCGGCTAGGTATAGCCGAATGGTATTGTAAGATAAAGCCTGCTGAGTGTGGCAGTATGAAATGAAGGCCAGTACCTGTTTGACATCTGTTGGTCCTTTACAGCAGGATGTGAGGAATTTATTGAACACCTTCCAGGCTGTCTGGTAGGCTTTGAGTGTGTTATGAGAGAGTGAGTGATTGATGAGCTGCGTTGCTCCTTGTAAATGTTGAACTAGTCCAGGGTCAGTTGTGACCAGACAGGGATAGGGGCCGACACTGGATCGGCTCCGGGAACCTGTTTGAAAAAGAAGGTGTAGTTAAAACGTGACAGTGCGTCAGCAGCTAAATTGTATCTGCCTGGAATAAATGCACAGTGTATGTTAAACTGATGCTGTAAGGACAGTTGTACCAATCTGCGCAGGAAGGACATGACTGCTAGGGACTTGGACCTGCCTTTGTTGATTAAGTCTGCCGTGGCCTGATTGTCGGTGGTGAAGATTACTGTTTGCCCTGTCCAATGGTGACCCCAGAGTTGTGCAGCTGCCACTATGGGATAAAGTTTGAAGAGGGAAGATGTTTGAATAAAGCCGGGTATCAACAGAATCTGTTGAGGCCAGGGTCCTGAAAACCATTGATGGCCAAAAATTGCCGCGAAACCTGTGGTGGCTGCAGCGTCTGTCACCACCTGGGGTGACAGGGCCGAAACCGTGGGTATAAATAGGGATATACCATTCCAGGCGGACAGGAATTCGTCCCACATAGATAGGTCCGCTATTGCTGCGGAGTCTAGATTTAAGATCTGATCGGGGTCTTGTGTTTCTGGCAGGAATCTCAGCAGGCGTGACACGAAGGTGCGGCCTTGTGGAATAATTCGCATGGCGAAATTCAGCATTCCCAGGAGAGATTGCAACTGCTTCTTGGTACACCCCTTGGTGTGGGTGAATTTGTGAAGGACCGCCCTAATGCGGGTTAGTTTGTCAAGGGGGAGACTGGCTTGCATGGCGCAGGTGTCTAAGTTGACCCCGAGAAAGGTGATGTTGTGTGCTGGGCCTTCTACTTTGTGCTCGGCGATGGGAACATTGAGTTTTCCGAATATCACTCTAAATTTGTCGAGGTCTCCTGGGGGCTTGCTGGGAGGTTCTATTAGTAGGAAGTCGTCCAGGTAATGGATGACTTCTTGGCACTGAGCCTTGTGTAACAGTATCCAAGCAAGGGACTGAGCGAATGTGTCGAAGAGCCAAGGGCTACTCTTCGAACCGAATGTCAGTTTTGTGGCAAAATAATATGCCTCCTTCCACTTGATGCCATGCCAGCACCAAAGGGATGGGTGGATGGGCAGGAGCTTGAAGGCATCCGAGATGTCGGCTTTGGAGAGCCAGGCACCTGTACCTGCTTTGATGACTGCTTGTATCGCCATGTCTACGGAGGAATATTTTAGGGAGAATTCTTCGGAGGGAATCAGGGAATTGAGACTGGGGATGTGGGAAGAATGAGGCACAGACAGGTCGTACACCAAACGTAATTTATTTGTGAATTTGCCCTTGACAAGCCCAATAGGGCTGACTCTCCAAGTGCTGAAAGGGGGCTGAGTGAAAGGGCCTATAACGTACTCTCGGTCTACTTCTGTTTGTAGGAGCCGATCTATGGCTTGTTCGTCGATGGCTGCTGAAGGAAGATTCCCACATTCGTACGTACTGTGGGGTAGTGAAATGAGGCCGGTGTGAAAGCCTACCGTGAAGCCCTGAATAAGGTAGGTGGCCAGAGAGGGGGTGGGATGTGAGGTGAGGTAGAGTCTAAGCCATAAGACGTTGATCCGGCTTAGTCATGCCCTCTTCTGTTGTTTGACTTCGCACAAGTTCCTTGGGTGCGCTCTTTGGCATAAGGTGCAGATGTGGAGTAGGCGGCACTGACTGAAGTTGCAGGACCCATAATTGTAATTATTGCAGATGGCTGCCCCTCCCACGGTTCGGACTGGGCGTCCGAATTTGTCCACCTGAGGCGTTTGTTCAGGGGCCGACTGACCCTGAAGTGCACCGGAGGTAGAGGGAAATTCGAAAGGACGTTTGATAGTCGCATTGGCGCACCAGGTGGCAGTGTGGGTAGATGACTGGCAAATCGCACATAGGGGTGAGCGTAAGCCGGCAAAATGGCGGCAGAAGAGTTCTGTGTCCATGAGACTCCAATTTGTTGTTGTTTGGAACTGTGTGAGTCTGGCTGCAGCCTTTGCGGAAAAGGAACGGTGGTAATCGTAAAAGGAAAATCCTCCATACTTGTAGCCCAAGTCTACTACCGTATGGAGGTACAAATCCAGCTCTTCCCTTCTGCTGGGGGCGGCTGAGCATAGGACGTCTCTCAGCATGCCAAAGGCCAAGGTGAATTCTGGGACAGATAACTTGCGGTTCAGTCTGGGGTCTTTGGTTTTAAGGACCACCGATATGTCCCCCCATGAGTAGGCCTTATTTTCTGCCAGATCGTGCACAGAAATAAGGAGAGAGGCTAGGTTGACGTCCCTGCCGTCCAAAATGTCCTTCCTGATGCTGGTTGGAACCAGATGGGAGGGGTAGACAATGGGGCTCCAGCCTGTGGTACCTGTAGAAAGGGGTGTTGAGGTTTGGGTTGCGGTTGGGTCGGGGATAGCCGCGGTCGGTCGAGCCTCCAGGAGTGCCACCCTGGTTTGTACGTCTGAGACCGAGGTAGACAGGGACGACACCATCGTGTGAAGTTGTGCGATGGCTGAAGATATTGACTGAAGGGATGCCTGTTGGGTACTGGGTCCTGCTGCTGGTGGGGGAAAAAGGAGCTTGAACAGCTCGCCTTTCCTCGCTGCGGCGGGGAAGGGCACACCTCTGCGTCTTAGCTCCGCCGTCAGTTTGGGGATAGTCCATCCCCTGAGGGACTGCACGCTGCCGCTCTCTGAGACCGGGGAAGGTGACAGAGGGGCCGTGAAATCTTCGCTGCCGGCCTGTGACATGGTTGATCTGATGAGAATATCCTGTCTTTGAGCTCGTATTTTTTGGTTGACTGTAACCTATTGGGGGTGACATGAATTTCAAGTTTTTCCTTTGATTCCCTGAGTCATACTTACCCAACTTATTTCTTGCCATTTTTTTTTTTTTTTTTTTTACCTGGGGGAATATCGTCCAACCTGGTGCAGGGTGGACCTACTGACTTTGACTGACTTAGAGGAAAATGAAAGGTGATAATTCGTGAAGGGTTTGCTGATTTCCTTGAAGCAATGACTTGTATGATGCTTGCAATCTTGTGAAATGAAATGATTTTGAAATGTTTGCCTTGATAATGAAATGAGTGAACTCCATGACAGAGGTCCGGCTCGGTCGTGTCGTGATTGAGCCGACCGTGAACCGGGCTCTGGAGCATGTACTGAAATGAGGCAATTGAAAAACATTGGTGCACACCGGGACGAATCGGTGCATGATTGATGCATCTGGATTCGAATCGGAGCGCAGTATGAACGAAATGAGAGAAATGTATTTACCTTGACCGAGGCTCGCATTGGTTGTGCCGCATTTTGCGACTGGCAACTAACCGAGCTCTGGTATAGGTATGGATACGGCCGAATCAACTGCGGCATTCCGTGACGAATCAGTGCATGTCGGATGCGACTGTTTCGAAACGGTGATGCGCTGTGGGAGTGAAATGGTAGCAATTCCCATGGCAGAGATGCGGATCAGTCGCCCGATATCTGCGACTAGCTGTGATCCGGACTCTGGAGCATGTTTCAGAAATGAGGCCGAGCCCTGGGGCACGCCGTAACGAATCGGTGCATGGAGGATGCGACTGGATTCGAAGCGGAGCGCGGTAAGTGCAGGTGTAACATATTGTCTTGCCATGACAGAGGCGCGAATCGGTCGTGCTGCTGTAGCGACTGACTACGAATCGAACTCTGGAGCATGTACTGAAATGTGGCGAATACCTGGGGCACGCCAAGACGAATCGGTGCATTTCATTGCGACTAAATTCGTATCGGAGTGTGCTACGTGGTAATGAAATGATAACCATGACAGAGGTGCGAATCGGTGAGTCGAATCGACTGCTTATGACGTGACTCTGGAGCATGTACTGAAATGAGGCCGTAACTACTGGGGCACACCGGAGCGAATCGGTGCATCTTTTAGGTGCGACTGGATTTGAATCGGAGCGCGGTATGTGACTGAAATGAGAAATGATTGAAATGGTTTGAAATGATAGAAAATGTATCTAGAAATGTTCAGAAATGAGAAATGATTGGTATCAAACTGACGTGGTTCGATAAGATTGTGGACTGCGAATCGCTATGGCTGTTTTTAGCAGTTTAGACATGGCTGAAATGAAGCGACGCATGCGTCGCGGTGGTTCCTTAGACAACACGAAATGGTAGCATAACGATAGTGCGAGTAATATACATTGCGATTACGTACGTAAAACTTGCGGGTGCTTCGTAAGTTTGATATCACGGTTTAGTGACATGATATCTAACAATGCGTAAAAACAAAAGTCCGACGGGACCCTACCTGCGACAGCCAAGCCAGACGCGTGGTACGAACGATACGAATCGGTAAACACTGGCACTCGAGCACGAAAATAGCAATGCGGGAACTTCGCGAGACAACAACTTGCGGACGTTGGTCTTCGAATAGTCGGCCTAGTGACGTAACGTATCGCGCACAGGAAACCGACAAGCACCACAGGTGAGCGGGCTGCTTAAATAGCCCCCCGGGCTCCTCCCATAAATTCAGGCCACCATACTGGCCTTCCTACATATATATATATATATATATATATATATAGATATACAGTATGTATATCTATATATATATATATATATATATATATTAAAAAGAAATCAAAATCCTGTACCACTGTACCACTGCGCCTAATGGACACCACCACTTAGCTGCATGCGTTTAAACACGTCTCATAAACTCGTGTAAATGACAAAGAAAATAGATATTACGCTGCACTACAGTGTGCTGCATCATGCAAACCTGTAACGTGGATTATCAACTAATACCCCTACAGGCACATGTGCTAATAAATAAAATGAATATAAATAAACAATCCAATGAAATAAATAAATGTATATAACAATTAATAACCTTATACGAATAAATATAATAATTAATAATTTGATCCTAGACAACCAGTATTACTCGTAATGTCCACTGGGGGCATACACAATCCCCGTATAGCTAAGAAAGTGTTTCAGTGACAAACAATAACTAAATGAAAAAATGTGACAAACTTATTATAAACCGTGATGATGTAAAAACGTGCAAAAGGTACATATGCATAAATAAATCCAAATAAGTGCCTCTGTGTTGCGATCCTTATTAAGATCATTTTATAACAATCCTGTGAAAAGTTCCATTGATAAACGTATTTAAAGTGCTTATGCGTAAAATCCAATTATGCTGACTTAGGCATTCTCCTATATCTCTTTGTGCTGCAGATCATGCATTGGTGTCAATCCAGTGACCCCCTAGTAATGCGTGCTCACCTTAGAGCGTGTGACTCAGCAGTTACGCTTAGTCTAAACACGTGTATGAACCACCTCAGGGTTTCTGGATCCCAGGTATACACTGCAGTATCTCGAGGGTATGAGAGAAAAACTCGATAGTGTGATATCGTTTTTAAAATTTTATTTTATCAAATAAAATACAATCTCCAAATGGGGTACTCACATGTGCAAGGTGCGTCAGTGCAGCACTCTACGTAAGACGTATAGGTACTGGAATGGTAAGAGGTATGATATGTGTCACATCACAGGCAGGTAAAACAACCTCTCATTCCGTCCTGGCCCCTCCCCAACGCATGTCGATACGGGTTGACATATTCCCCCTGAGGAAGCACGAAGGGATATAGGAGCATGCCTAAGTCAGCATAATGGTATTTCATGCATAAGCACTTTAAATACATTTATCAATGGAACTTTTCACAGGATTGTTATAAAACGATCTTAATAAGGAAACCAACACAGAAGCACTTATTTGGATTTATTTATGTATATGTACCTTTTGCACGTTTTTTACATCTTCACGGTTTATAATAAGTTTGTCACATTTTTTCATTTAGTTATTGTTTCTCACTGAAACACTTTCTTAGCTATAGGGGGATTGTGTATGCCCCCAGTGGACATTACGAGTAATACTGGTTTTCTAGGATCACATTATTATTATTATTATATTTATTCGCATAATGTATTAATTGTTATATACACTTATTTATTTCATTGGATTGTTTGTTTATATTTATGTTTATTTATTAGCACACGTGCCTGTAGGGGTATTAGTTGATAATCCACGTTACAGGTTTGCATGATGCAGCACACTGTAGTGCAGCGTAATATCTATTTTCTTTGTCATTTACACGAGTTTATGAGACGTGTTTAAACGCATGCAGCTAAGTGGTGGTGTCCATTAGGCGCAGTGGCACAGGATTTTGATTTCTTTTTAATATATATATATATCTATATATAGATATATATATATATATTTTTTTAGCAAACACTCTGGAGAATAAAATGGTGGTTGTTGCAATATTTTATGTCACATGGTATTTGTACAGCAGTCTTTCAAACACATTTTTTTTGGAAAAAATAAATTTCACTGAATATTTATTTTTATTTATTAGCACACGTGCCTGTAGGGGTATTAGTTGATAATCCACATTACAGGTTTGCATGGTGCAGCACACTGTAGCGCAGAGTAATATCTATTTTCATATATACATATGTTTGGGGGTTCTAGGTAATTTTCTAGCAAAAAATACTGATTTTAACTTGTAAACAACAAATGTCAAAAATAGGCTTGATCTAGAAGTGGTTAATTACAGTAATCTAAAGCAACCAATCAGAGGTCAGCTTTTTAAGAAATTAACTGTTTCTGCATGTTATTACACTTAATGAATTTGCAGTTGAGCATTACATTTGCCCTCGTGCTGCATTAGCATACATGTCTCAGTAGATCTCAGCAAATAATAATTATTATTTTCTTACCATACTTACCATACTTTGCATACCTAGCCATATTGCTATTTTGTAGAGTCACTTTGTGTATTGTGTTACTTGACAAATATTTATTTTATTGTTAAACTTATTCTATTAAATATCTGATTGTTGTCTTATAGTTGTCAACACAGTTATGTACGCTGCGGTTGGCATTGTGCTTGGAGTTCTTGCCATCGGCTTTGTATTGGTTTTTGCTTGATATTGCTCATTGTTTCCACAGACAAAGTCTAGGTAGGTATTTTTTATGTTTTTTTAAATTTATATTTAATATATATATATATATATATATATATATATATATATATATATATATATACACATACATATAACCAAAATATCCCCTCTTTTTCACATGCCCATTGTTATTCTCCAGCTGCACACCAGAGAAAACACCTCACTGTTTTAATGATGAATTGAAGGCACTCACATAACCCATGTTTACATGTCTCTTTTTTTCCTATTTACCTGTCATGTGACTTATTTTTTATTTTGTATTTAAAAGTGAACTCCAATCAACAGTTGACATACATGTATGTTAACTGTTTTATCTTTTTAATTTTGTTAAGCCACACCTATGTTTTCTACCTCTCTTCCAAACAGCATGGCCAGGAGTGTCGTTGCTCCTTTCTGTGTTAAACAGACACTGAGGGCAGTTCGTCAAAATTGGAGCATCCAGAATCTGCAGCTGTGCATGGCAACCAATCATCTTCTATATTTAATATACAAAGGGGTTAACTAAACAAGATAAAAGCTGATTGATTGCCATGCACAGCTGCTCTAGATTCTGGCTGCTTAATTTTTGACACATTCCCTCCACTGTATTTTTGCCTATGCTGGGCAAATTGACAGTGCGTCTGCAAAGATTAAGTTGTCAATTGCTAAACAAGGATAAGAATGGGGGGGGTCTCTGCAAATTACATCACTGCCCCCCTTGTCACTGGTGATTTTAGTATTGTCCGCAATGGAGGAAAGAGTGGAAAGGAGGAAGGGAGAACTTGTAAGTTTAGTATTAGTGGGTTGAGGTTATCCCTTTGCAGAAACCCTGTCACTTTGCTTCTCATGGGCGAGGTGACAGCATCTCTTGAAGGAATACACAGCAACAATACACTTGTTGTTCTCCCTTCCTATCTGCATGATCCCTGTTAACACATGTGCAGTAGAGCCTGATTAGCTTCTAGTACCACCCATAGCCACCGAAAGGAACAACACAAATACATTAAATAGTATTTTTATTTATGCTTGGATTTCATTTTTAATGCACTTTAGTCTCTGCTTTTCATTTTAGTGTCAAATAACACTTCAAATTCCCATCACACAACTACAGTAGTTTAAGTGATAATGAAACACAATAATGCATACCTGCTCAAAACACAGCTTGTGCTTTGGACTAATTATTTTTCTTTACTTTTTATAGAAGAAAGAAGAATGGAGTGTTTGACTCTTCTGAACCCTTTGAAACTGGGAGTGACACCTCATCAATTAGATCTATAGTATACTTTTCCCCTATGTATTGTCAAGGGCCCAATAAATATGGCATTTGATAGTAATTTTAAAAAATGAAGCTTAAAGCGTATGTTAACCTGAAAAAAAAATGGATCTTGCTTCTTTAAAGCATGTTATATGACACAGTGGTTGTGCTATGTCATTTGGACCCTTGTAACACCTAAAAAACCTGGATGATCCTGCCAGTTTCTACCCTCCCCTATGTAAACTGACCACGGTAATCGTGGCTACTGAGCCCTGACACCGTGGTCAGTTTGCTTGTCTCCGTCATCCGCAGCCCTGCTGTCTCTCCTCTCTGCTCATGTCCCCCTCCTCCCCCCTCCCCTCCCTGCCTGTCGGCTCCTGTGTCAGGGTCGCCCCCGCCCCCCCTGCTGCTGCTGTAATAACACGATTTACTTTATATAATCTACTCTGTCTTATAATGATATGTCCCCCTGTGTGTGTGTTGTATATAAAAAAAGCCATATATACCTTATTTGTGAGCGCTGAACGACGGTCACGTGACCCACTGGCTCACTCCTTCCATCCTCCCCTCCTGACTGACACCGGCAGGGGAATCTCGGCCCCTCCCACTGCATCTGTCAGATGAGGAGAGGAGAGATGTGGCGTGGCACGTGACCGCGGTTCAGCGCTCACAGATAAGGTATATACGCCTTTTTCTTTATACAACACACACACAGGGGGACATATCCTTAGGAGACCAAGCAGATTATATAAAGTAAATCATGTAGGTTAACAAACCCTTTAATAAAAAACAGAAACAGGGAACTGTAAGCCTGTAAATTAGCAGGTGGAAAGTGACAAGATAGCAGGTCTGATCAGTCTGTCATTGCATGGGAACCAAAGGACAGAGATAAACTGAGCACAAAAGAAAATGTCAACATGTGGGTAAAGAGCAAAGAGGTAGGAGCCCAGAATCACCTTGCTTTTGAGGAAGATAATGTAACGATAATAACTAATTCTATATACTGTATTTTCTTACTTCAAAACTTTTACACTTTTCTTGCATATTTATGACATGTAATATGTTGATTATAACCTGCCTAAATAAACAACAATTATTGCACTTCAGAATGCTTCCCTGATTATTGTATTGCTTCACAAAAGCAGGAAACAGGATAAAGAGAATATTTTCAGAAGAATCAAAATACAGTAACTGCCACACTAACAAACACATTTCAGGGAATTAGGTGATACAGTATATGGTGGGGGTGGTTGTCTGAAGGAGTCCTCAGTGCCTAAGGCTGTCTGCTCACAGCACCTTTTGGCTGCAGCTACATCGCTTGATGCCAGATTTTCTGAATTCCCTTGAATACTAGGTCATGGGGCTGGGTCACAGGCCAGATCTTGCCCAGTATGCAAATGAGGTGCTAGGCTGCCAATGTGCTCTGAGTGCTATGGTGGGTTTTGTGATGGACAAAAGAGTACATCTGTCCATGGATACTGTTGACATGCTGGCATTTGTGAAAATGAGCTAGTCTTGGATGGCAGTAGCTACCAAGCCCCTGCTGCAGATGTTGATTATTAAAAATTAGATGGATTATGCAATCCTCCTTTTTTTGGGGGGGTTTGCATCCAAAGCTGCTCCTTTCACAGTTGCAGGCCATAAAAAAAATCTCACATGCTACCACCATTGCCATATCTGGTCTCTATGAATACACCCAGCCACTTGACATCCCACTATCTGCCACTGCCAACATCTCCTGACAATATTATAAGCCTGCTACCATTACTGTCTAAAAATGGGGCCTTAGCATCTGTTCTTTACAACAGCAACTTTAGTGTGACACCCCCAATGTTTTAAAAGCTTTCACAGTTACAAATGCTATGAATTTGTTTAAAAAAGTCCCCAAGGTCAAGGCAGAGCCTACTGACATTATCACGCCTGCCCAAAAGTCACCATTTGATTGCTGGTTAAGGTGATGCTGTGGTCTTAGCCTTAAGGGTATATGCATCTGGAATATGCATATGACTTTTAAAGTGGTGCACTGCTGTTTCTTCCCCTCCCCCATCCCCTTCCTTGAGTCACTGTTAGGATTAATATATTACCAAAACAAACATTTTATATATTTTTGACTCCGGGTGCCATCCCAGGTTTTCAATCCATACTTTCCAAATCCTTTCAAATCTAGCTACATATCCCCTCCTTGTATAGGCTAATTTTTCTCTTATTATTATGTTATAAAAGCGTAACTCCACTTTTGTTGAGAAAAAAACATTACCCCCTGTGTGATCTGTGTACATTGCAAGGATTCTAACAACCTTTGTTCCAGATTCCTACCTTTTGTTATTCTGAAGAAATGTGTGTTTGTCTGTGTCTCTGGGTTGAGTGGGTCTAATGGTTTCATAATTATCAGTCAGCTGTGGCAGCTGCAGGGTACTAATGAGAAAATCTGCTGGGCCTGCATCCCTTTAAACGTGTTCCTATTGGGAGTATCTCACCAAAAAATGGCATTTTTGTTGCAGGGGATGCCTGAAATCTGACTTATATCTTAGGCAGCCTTCTGGAAAAATTGGTGAGCCAATCACACAAGCAGAAAGTGATGTTTCTGGGGAGTGGTCAGTACATATTCTGTGTACAGAACAACTCCATGTAGCCATGTTGCTTTGCACTTATAGAAAATGACAGTGGCTGAAGATTGAAAAGGAAAGGTAACACGCTATATTACCGTATTTGCCGGCGTATAAGGTGACTGGGCGTATAATACGACCCCCTAATTTTCCAGCTAAAACGTTGGTTTTGAGATATACTCGCAGTATAAGATGACCCCCTTCCGACTAGTCTGTCTAGTAGCTTGGGTAACATACTGAAACAGCAATAATAAGTATGTGCAACTTAATTTCAAGCTTTGTGAAGCAATGCTGCGGTGGTAAATACCTCATGTGCCCGGCAAAATCCACTGATGGAGGGTCAGATGCCAGATGGAGGGTGAGGTGCTTTAAACCAAAGCTCCGGTGGTGGATGGCGAGGTGGCCGTGGAAGGAAGTGGAGCAGAGGGGTAGCTGCATTCGGTAACATACTGTATACAGTATTACAGTATACCGCGCTGAGCCAATCACGGCAAGCGATGTATCTATTAATTAGGGATGAGCCAAACACCCCCCGGTTCGGTTCGCACCAGAACCTGAGAACGGACCGAAAGTTCGCACGAACGTTAGAACCCCATTGACGTCTATGGGACTCGAACGTTCGAAATCAAAAGTGCTCATTTTAAAAACTAATTTGCATGGTATTTTCCTAAAAAGGGTTTGGGGACCCGGGTCCTACCCCAGGGGACATGTATCAATGCAAAAAAACTTTTAAAAACGGACGTTTTTTTGGGAGCAGTGATTTTAATGATGCTTAAAGTAAAAAAAAAAAAAAGTGAAATATTCCTTTAAATATCGTACCTGAGGGGTGTCTATAGTATGCCTGTAAAGTGACGCGTGTTTCCCGTGTTTAGAACAGTCCCTGCACCAAATGTCATTTTTAAAGGAAAAAATCTCATTTAAAACTGCTTGCGGGTTTAATGTAATGTCGGGTCCTGGCAATATGGATGAAAATCAGTGAGACAAATGGCATGGGTACCCCCCAGTCCATTACCAGGCCCTTTGGGTCTTGTATGGATATTAAGGGGAACCCCACACCCAAATTAAAATAAGGAAAGGTGTGGGGCCACCAGGCCCTATATACTCTGAACAGCAGTATACAGGCGGTGCAAACAAGACAGGGACTGTAGGTTTGTTGTTAAGTAGAATCTCTTTGTAATTTTGAACGGGTACATTTTTAACGTGTTTAGCTCCAGCCAAAAAAATCTTTTTTAAGCTTTTTGGAAAACATAGGGAAGGGTTATCACCCCTGTGACATTTGTTTCGCTGTCTTTCCTCCTCTTCAGAAGATTTCACCTCACTTTTTGTCCCAATGGATTGGAAAGCATCAGTGGAAAGGAGAAATGTTTTTCCCATATTAACTCTTACAGGAGAGAATTTCCCTTCCTAGGGGTAGATTTCATCTCACTTCCTGATGTCTCCTTCCGTTTGCAAGTAGGAGTCGTTTGTAAGTTAGTTGTTTGAAAGTAGGGTCCTGCCCTATATACTCAGCAGAAATTTGGGCCTTAGGTGTTGCTGTGGCCACAACACTGTAAGCCCTCACAGGGCCCTGCTGTGAAATATTAGATCAAGAATTGTAATTACATGCCCCTGTTGAACAGGAGCTGAAAAATTAGGCCTTAGGCACTGGTGCTGGTGCCACAACACTGCAACCCCTCACAGACACTCTAGTTGGAACGCAGGAACGAGCCCTGCTGCAAAGTATTGCATCAAAAATTGTAATTACACACCCCTGTTAAACAGGGGCAGAAAAAATGGGCCTTAGGCACTGGTGCTGGTGCCACAACACTGCAACCCCTCACAGACACTCTAGTTGGAATGCAGGAACGAGCCCTGCTGCAAAGTATTACATCAAAAATTGTAATTACACGCCCCTGTTAAACAGGGGCTGAAAAATTGTGCCTTAGGCACTGGTGGTGGCGCCCAGAACCAAAAATGTTCTTACAAGCTATCAGCGTGATGATTGAGGAGGAAGAGGATAATTACTCAGGGATAGTCACTCAGCATCAGCATAGGCAGTCTTTGAAGGGATCTGAGATTTCAAAAAAAATTATTCGGTTACATCAGCATCAGGTGCTTGGTAGCTGGTGGTGATCCAAGACTGATTCATTTTTATGAAGGTCAGTCGATCGACCGAGTCAGTGGACAGACGCACCCTGTGATCGGTTACCACGCCTCCAGCAGCACTGAATGTGCGTTCCGAAAGAACGCTGGATGCAGGACAGGCCAGTAGCTCAATTGCATACTGTGCAAGCTCTGGCCAGTGATCCATCCTCAAGACCCAGTAACCCAGAGGATTTTCGGTGGGAAAGGTGTCCAAGTCTGATCTTGCCCCTAGGTATTCCTGCACCATGTAAAACAGACGCTCGCGATGGTTGCTGGAACCGATCATACCTTGGGGCTGCGGACCAAAAAATTGTCTGAACGCATTGGTCAGACGGCCACCTTCTCCACCGCTCCTTCTTTGACTGACCGAAGCCTCAGCAACACGTTGTCCAGAAACAGGAGTTTGTAACCTCCCAGTCTCTGGAAACGCATTGCACAGACCTTTCTGCAAGGCCTCCCGAAGATGTTTCATCCTCTGCTCCCTCTGCGATGGCAAGATAAGGTCCACAACCTTACCCTTGTAACGTGGATCAAGGAGGGTTGCCAGCCAGTATTGGTCCTTCTCCTTGATACCACGAATACGAGGATCCTTACGCAGGCTTTGCAGGATCAGGGAGGCCATGCAGCGTAGGTTTGCTGAGGCATTCGGTCCGGAGTCCTCTGGGTCACTAAGGACAACATGGTCCGCAGCCACCTCCTCCCAGCCACGTACAAGTCCATGTGTTTCTTGGGACTGATCCCTTAAAGACTGCTGCTGATGCTGAGTGCCAGGCTCCACCTCCATACTGACACAATCTTCCTCCTCCTCCTCCTCCTCCTCGTCCTCTTCCTGTGTGATCGGCGGGCACGCAGGAACACTGTCTGGATAAAGGGGGCCTTGAGAGCTAAGGAAGTCCTCCTCTTCCTGCCTCTGTTCTGCCTCAAGTGCCCTGTCCATTATTCCACGCAGCGTGTGCTCCAACAGGTGGACAAGGGGGACAGTGTCACTGATGCATGCACTGTCACTGCTCACCATCCTCGTGGCCTCCTCAAATGGTGACAGGACAGTGCATGCATCCCTGATCATGGCCCACTGGCGTGGGGAAAAAAACCAAGCTCCCCTGACCCTGTCCTGGTGCCATAGTCGCACAGGTACTCATTGATGGCCCTCTGCTGCGTGTGCAGCCGCTGCAGCATGGCCAACGTTGAGTTCCACCTGGTGGGCATGTCACAGATTAGGCGGTTCTTGGGCAGGTTAAACTCCTTTTGGAGGTCCGTCAGCCGAGCACTGGCATTATATGACTGGCGGAAATGCACACAGACTTTCCTGGCCTGCCTCAGGACATCCTGTAAGCCCGGGTACCTGCCCAAGAACCGCTGCACCACCAAGTTAAGGACGTGAGCCAAACAGGGCACATGGGTCATTTGTCCCTGTCGGAGGGCAGAGAGGAGGTTGGTGCCATTGTCGCAAATCACCATTCCTGCCTTAAGTTGGCGTGGCGTCAACCACCTCTGAACCTGCCCCTGCAGAGCTGACAGAACCTCTGCCCCAGTGTGGCTCCTGTCCCCCAAGCACACCAGCTCAAGCACTGCATGGCATCTTTTGGCCTGCGTACTTGCGTAGCCCCTTGAACGACTACGGAGCACCGCTGGTTCCGAGGAAGAGGCCATGGAGGAAGAAGAAGAGGAGGGGGTGGAGGAGAGAGGTGTGTCACAATCATTAGCATTTTGGAGGCGTGGTGGCGGAACAACCTCCAACACTACTGCACCTTGTCCTGCATCCTTCCCAGCTGCCAGCAGAGTCACCCAATGCGCCGTGAAACTTAGGTAACGTCCCTGTCCATGCCTGCTGGACCATGAGTCAGCGGTAATATGCACCTTACCGCTGACCGCCCTGTCCAGCGAGGCATGGACATTGCCTTCCACATGCTGGTAGAGAGCCGGAATCGCCTTCCGTGAGAAAAAGTGGCGTTTGGGTACCTGCCACTGAGGAACCGCACATTCCACAAACTCACGGAAGGGGGCAGAGTCTACCAACTGAAAAGGCAGCAGTTGAAGTGCTAGCAATTTTGCCAAGCTAGCATTCAACCGCTGGGCATGTGGATGGCTGGGAGCAAACTTCTTTCGGCGGTGCAGCAGCTGGGGCAGGGAAATTTGCCTGGTACAATCTGACGTCGGTGTACCAAAATCAGATTGCCCACAAGTACTTGGCTGTGACACACCTAATTCTACACCTTCATTCCTCTCAGTGCAGGTCTCAGAGAGGACTGAAGGTCTAGTGGGGTTGGAAATCTCAGCTGATGAGGAGCAAGGAGAGGTCCTCTTTGTTCTTTGGTGTGGGTCTTTTAGATACGCTTGCCAACGAACTGCATGGCAGGTCAACATATGTCTGGTCAAGCATGTGGTACTCAAGCGGGAGATGTTTTGGCCACGCGAGATACGCTTGAGACATATGTTGCAAATAGCAGCGGTGCGATCTGATGCACTCGTCTCAAAAAGGGCCCACACCAAAGAACTTTTTGAATAACGTGCAGAGACTGCAGCGCCCTGCACATGTGGAGCTATGGGGTGTGATGCAGTCAATGTGCTGCCCTTAGGCTGGCCCCTGGAGGGCATCCTGCCTCGTTGGTGATGTGCCGCCTCCTCCTCCTCCTCTCTCCTATCAGGCACCCACGTTGAGTCAGTGACCTCATCATCCCCTCCCTCCTCATCACTGGAGCAAACCTGGCAGTATGCTGCAGCAGGGGGAGCATGACTGCCAGATTGCTGTCCTTCTTGGGCACCCCCTCTGTCCGTGCTCATGTTACTGCCTTCATCGAGCTCAGTATCATCATCAGAGCCTTCCAAACGCTGGGCATCCTCCTGGAGCATGTACCCAACACTGTGGTCAAACAGTTCGAGGGACTCCTCAGGAGGACATGGTGGGGCTAGGGAAGGAGTCACTGATGACATTGAGCCGAGGGAAGAGGCCGCTGCTTTGCCAGACAAAGTACCCTGGGCATGGGTGAGAGAGGATGAGGAGGATGAGGACGGCTTGGTCATCCACCCGACCAAGTCTTCCGCATGTTGCGGCTCAACATGGCCAGCTGCTGAAAAAAAGGGCAAGCGTGTCCCATGGCCACGTGCTGATGAGGATGCACCGTCTCCACGACCAGCACTAGACACAGAGCCTGCTTGCCCTCTCTTATTGGCTTGTGACTGTCTGCCTCTCCTTCTTGGGCTTCCAGACATACTAATGGCCTGTAGCTGCACTAAGCTGGGATATATATATATATATATATATATATATGTACTGATACTGCAGCTAGCAAAATCAACTGCCTGCCTGTAGTATGAGAACACCACCAACCTTCTACAGGTAGCTTTAGCTGAACACTGTGAGGTGGACGCACCCCACTAACTTGTAGGTTTAGCTGGACACTGTGAGCAGGACGCACTGCACTAACTGTAAATAGTCTAGCTGCCTGACTGTGGTACTAATAGGATCAAAAGAACACCAGCAATTTTCTTCAGGTAGCTGTATTTACTGTAACAAGACAAGCCTGCCTGTCAGTAAGAAGATAACAGAAACGGATCTAGCTGAACACTGTGAGCAGGACGCACCCCACTAGCTTGTAGGTTTAGCTGAACACTGTGAGGTGGACGCACCCCACTAACTTGTAGGTTTAGCTGAACACTGTGAGGTGGACGCACCCCACTAACTTGTAGGTTTAGCTGAACACTGTGAGCAGGACGCACTGCACTAACTGTAAATAGTCTAGCTGCCTGACTGTGGTACTAATAGGATCAAAAGAACACCAGCAATTTTCTTCAGGTAGCTGTATTTACTGTAACAAGACAAGCCTGCCTGTCAGTAAGAAGATAACAGAAACGGATCTAGCTGAACACTGTGAGCAGGACGCACCCCACTAGCTTGTAGGTTTAGCTGAACACTGTGAGGTGGACGCACCCCACTAACTTGTAGGTTTAGCTGAACACTGTGAGCAGGACGCACCCCACTAACTTGTAGGTTTAGCAGAACACTGTGAGCAGGACGCACTGCACTAACTGTAAATAGTCTAGCTGCCTTACTGTGGTACTAATAGGATCAAAAGAACACCAGCAATTTTCTTCAGGTAGCTGTATTTACTGTAACAAGACAAGCCTGCCTGTCAGTAAGAAGATAACAGAAACGGATCTAGCTGAACACTGTGAGCAGGACGCACCCCACTAGCTTGTAGGTTTAGCTGAACACTGTGAGCTGGACGCACCCCACTAACTTGTAGGTTTAGCTGAACACTGTGAGCAGGACGCACCCCACTAACTTGTAGGTTTAGCAGAACACTGTGAGCAGGACGCACTGCACTAACTGTAAATAGTCTAGCTGCCTGACTGTGGTACTAATAGGATCAAAAGAACACAAGCAATTTTCTTCATGTAGCTGTATTTACTGTAACAAGACAAGCCTGCCTGTCAGTAAGAAGATAACAGAAACGGATCTAGCTGAACACTGTGAGCAGGATGCACCCCACTAACTTGTAGGTTTAGCAGAACACTGTGAGCAGGACGCTCTGCACTAAATGTAAATAGTCTAGCTGCCTGACTGTGGTACTAATAGGATCAAAAGAACACCAGTAATTTTCTTCAGGTAGCTTTATATACTGTAACAAGACAAGCCTGCCTGTCAGTAAGAAGAGAACAGGAACGGATCTAGCTGAACACTGTGAGCAGGACGCACTGCACTAAATGTAAATAGTCTAGCTGCCTGACTGTGGTACTAATAGGATCAAAAGAACACCAGTAATTTTCTTCAAAATACTGTAACAAGACAAGCCTGCCTGTCAGTAAGAAGATAACAGAAACGGATCTAGCTGAACACTGTGAGCAGGACGCACCCCACTAGCTTGTAGGTTTAGCTGAACACTGTGAGGTGGACGCACCCCACTAACTTGTAGGTTTAGCTGAACACTGTGAGCAGGACGCACCCCACTAACTTGTAGGTTTAGCAGAACACTGTGAGCAGGACACACTGCACTAACTGTAAATAGTCTAGCTGCCTGACTGTGGTACTAATAGGATCAAAAGAACACAAGCAATTTTCTTCAGGTAGCTGTATTTACTGTAACAAGACAAGCCTGCCTGTCAGTAAGAAGATAACAGAAACGGATCTAGCTGAACACTGTGAGCAGGACACACCCCACTAACTTGTAGGTTTAGCAGAACACTGTGAGCAGGACGCTCTGCACTAAATGTAAATAGTCTAGCTGCCTGACTGTGGCACTAATAGGATCAAAAGAACACCAGTAATTTTCTTCAGGTAGCTTTATATACTGTAACAAGACAAGCCTGCCTGTCAGTAAGAAGAGAACAGGAACGGATCTAACTGAACACTGTGAGCAGGACGCACTGCACTAAATGTAAATAGTCTAGCTGCCTGACTGTGGTACTAATAGGATCAAAAGAACACCAGTAATTTTCTTCAAATACTGTAACAAGACAAGCCTGCCCGTCAGTAAGAAGATAACAGGAACGGATCTAGCTGAACACTGTGAGCAGGACGCACTGCACTAAATGTAAATAGTCTAGCTGCCTGACTGTGGTACTAATAGGATCAAAAGAACACCAGTAATTTTCTTCAAAATACTGTAACAAGACAAGCCTGGCCTGTCAGTAAGAAGATAACAGGAACGGATCTAGCTGAACACTGTGAGCAGGACGCACTGCACTAAATGTAAATAGTCTAGAAGATAACAGGAACGGATCTAGCTAAACTGAATACAGTGTATATATATATATATGCAACACCTGGGATGCATATATATAGACAATACACTTTAAGTGCAGCTAACTGACTGACTGTCCTGCCTAATCTAGCTAACTCAAATGAAATGACACTGTCTCTCTCTCTCTCTCTCTATTTCTCAGCACACCGGAACACACTGCACAGGGCCGCCGTGCAGGCGGCCTTATATAGTGTGGGGCGTGTACTAAATCCCCTGAGCCATAATTGGCCAAAGCCTCCTTGGCTTTGGCCAATTACGGCTCTCTGTTAACGCGGCGCTGTGATTGGCCAAGCATGCGGGTCATAGTGCATGCTTGGCCAATCATCAGCAAGCAATGCACTGCGATGCCGCAGTGAATTATGGGCCGTGACGCGCCACACGAATTTGGCGCGAACGGCCCATATTGTTCACAATTCGCCGAACGGGCGAACAGACAATGTTCGAGTCGAACATGGGTTCGACTCGAACACGAAGCTCATCCCTACTATTAATGAATACAAAGCCTGCTCGGATTGGCTTTGAGATTCAAAGAGGCGTGGGCTGATGATATCACAACCTCTGCCAATCCGAGCAGGCTTTGGATTCATTAATAGAATACATCGCTCGCCGTGATTGGCAGAGGTTGGAACATCATCAGCCCGCGCCTCTCTGAATCTGAAAGCCAATCCGAGCAGGCTTTGTATTCATTAATAGAATACATCACTTGCCGTGATTGGCTCAGCCCGGACATTAATGCACATCCAGCGGGCTGACATCCATATACCGGCGTATAAGACGACCCCCGATTTTGGAATATTTTTTTAAGTATAAAAGGTCATTTTGTGTGCAGCAGCCTCAATCAGCCCCCCTAATACTTACCTGAGGTCCCTCTCTGTCCAGCGATGTCTAACAAGTTTCTCAGCCGTCCAAGATTCTCCCTCCTGATTGGCTGAGACACAGCAGCGGCACCATTGGTTGCCGCTGTTGTCAATCATAGTCAGCTAGCCAATCAGGGGAGAGGGTTGGGGCCTGAGCCTGGGCTGGGTCTGGGCTCCGTGTCTGAATGGACACAGGGAGCTGTGACTCGGCTTGGGTGTCCCCATAGCAAGCTGCTTGCCATGGGGGCACTGAACAGGAGGGAGTGGTCAGGATCACAGAAGAGGGACCCGAGAAGTGGAGGATCCAGCCCTGTGCATATCCACTTCAACAAGTATAACATGTTTGTTACATTTGTAGGAAAAAAAACAAGACTTTACAATCACTTGAGTTGTCAATGTGTGTCTTAACTGTAAGTACTGGTAAAAGTTCTTATGAAAAACCCAAACTCCTCTTTCAACTCCTGAAACGTTTTCAATACCCCAGTTGAATTTAATTGCAACAGTCTTACCACTCCCCTCTGTTTCCAGTTAATAAAGTTCTCCAGCCCCTCAAGCTCAGGTATGTTTTTATTACCCTAGATCGATGAGTTATTGGTGCAAATAGGCGTTGGGGTAACCACACCATTTTTACTAAACTACAACGACCCACTACTGACAAAGGAAAATGGCTCCATGTCTTACATTTTTCTTTAAATGCCTTTATTAAGGGCTCTTTTTGCTTTTAATAAAGAATTTTATTTATATGTGGGTAAAACACTATGCAAGTTTTTCTTTTTTGAGTGGATGAGTTGTGGAGAAAGCTTTGTTTTACTGTGACCATTGGGATTGATGAAGAGGTGACCGGGTTGAGTGAACCCCAGACATCTGAAAATGGTGTATGAGACCCCTCAAAGGGGAATGCACATGGTGACCTATTTTTACACAATAGGTCAATTTGCTGAGGTGAGCGTAGAGCAGTGGTTCTCAACCATTCTAGTGCCGTTACCCCTTAATAAAGTTTCCAAAGTTGTGGGGACCCCTAAGAGTAAAATTATTTTCGTAGCGTGGATTGTCAGCACCCAAGGCAAAACAAGTAATTTGTGCCCCTAACCCACGGACATTTAGCGCTCCCTGAGTCCCTTCCACTCGTTCAGTATTAAAACCCCTTATGGTACATTTTAGGATGCACCACTCTTTCTCTTTGCTCTCCTTTTCTCTCTCTCTCTATCCTAATTTCTTGTTTTTTCCCCCCATCTCCTGGTCTCCTCCAGCCCCTCCCACTTCACATTCCTCACCAGTCAGCTGACCTCCAGTTTCTGCCCCCCAGTCATGGGCGGTTGCGAAAAGGCTGAGTGGGTGGCCGCCGGCTCCAAGGACAGCCCTGCTGGGCGGCCGCGAAAAGGCTGGGAGAGCAGCGTGGGCTTCAGGAACAGCTCAGGATTCGGTGACCCCTGATAAATCATCATTTGACCCCCAGGTTGAGAACCATTGGCGTAGAGTGTGAAAGGTGGTGGAACTCACTAGACACTATTGCATGGGAAGGAGTTAAGAAGACACAATATAGATTGATGAAGAATTCTATTTAAGGACATTGTTTTGAAACAAGTATAATTTTTAGTATTGATGCGGATGACACATGTGAAAATCGAACACAGTGATTACAAATAGATTTTATAACAAGTAGTGTATTAATATTTTTGCACTGATCATGGTTATTGATTATTGGAGATACTACACATTATTGATTTTCAATGGTATGAAAAAGATTTTGATATTTGCATGTAAGATTTTCTTAAATTATTATTCACATAGTATAATCACAAAGCAAAAAGTTGTTGAGTGTCACTATATATTTATTAAAATGTATAGACATGCAATTTATGTGCACTGTGCAGCAGCTCTCTTGGCTCTCCCTGATCACAGGGCAGATTGATAGCAGTGGGAGAAATTGGATCCTGCTGCTGTTAATCAAATCCTATGATGAGGGAGCAGGGGATGGGGCAAATGGATGCAGCCAGCGGGGCTTGGGAGTGAGCCTGCACAAGTACCCCCTAGCAAGCAGCTTGTTGGGGGGTACTGGGAAAGCAGGAGAAGCTAGGCACACCAGCAGAGGACCCCAGCAGAGGAGGATTGGGGCTGCTCTGTGCAAAATGATTGCACAAAACAGGTATTACATGATTGCCATAAAAAAATAAAATAAATACACTTTACATTTTTTTTCTACATTAGTACATGTTCCCCAGGTCACTGATTCCCACCCCCCTCCCCCTTCACCCCCTCACCATCTCTTTCTTAATCTCTTAATTTTAGCCTATATAATTGCCATTATTGAAACTGAACATGCACCTCCAATTGATTTCAATAGGGTACCACTTTTGGAACCTCTATACCGTTCTCTGAATGTTTGCTGAACCAAACCCGGGTATGATCAGCCATTCGGGACTGTTGGAATGCAGCAAGGAGAGATCAGAGACCATTACACAGCCAGAAGACCTGGAATACTCATAAAATATCATGGGAGAAAATAGTTGTCATCTATATTTTAATGCTAAATTAATTCCAACCCCCCATGGTCCTGCAGTAAACCTAAGGGTTTCTCAACAGCTCAGGACATATATGAATGACATAGTGAGCAAATTACAAATGCAGGGGGGTGAGAATTCCTGGAACTTCATGATAGCAAGGAATCAGTTTATTATGTTTGTCAGTTCAGCTACTGAATGAAGTGACAAGCCCATTATTTATCAATGCATTATGTGAGAGTCGTATCAAAGGTAGAGCTTTAAGGAATCAGCCACTTGCTTTCTTCTCCTTCTTTAAGGGCTTTTCTTGTCCAATTTTATTAAAAGAAAGATTCAATACAGTTCCAGGCTTCAAAATCAGTTGAGTTTTCCTCACTGGGGTATTCAAAATTTGTCTTCCATTCAAAAAACAAACATTCAGCCCTTCTGGCTTACACCGGCACTGGCCTTACCCTATAGGTCTTTGACTGCCTCCCACAGACTATCTTCCTAAACAACTCTGTGGGTACAGCTAGCAGCCCCACCTGCTCTGGCTCCCGCCTCTCTCACCCTCCATCTAGGTGGAGCTCTCTTGACTCCTGGGCAGCGGCCTCTTGTTTGCCGGGGTTTAGCCCAGAACTATGGTCAGATCACTAATAAAAGACTTGCACACACATGCCTAATTAGTGTGCTGGTGGTTCTGAAAACCTGGACCTATGATTGGAGAGTGCATCCCACCGGAATCACTTTGAAACTTCCAGGCTCCAGGACTCGAAACATACTTTGCACTGAGGAGGAAACACTGAGGAAACTGAAAAGCCAGTTTCCTCTCCATGACACAAGCTCCCTGGAACTTCTTGACCCACCTGGTTGAGAATTCTGGGTCCTAACCTCTTTCTAGACCCTGGCAGGGCAATGCTGTGCCTCATATCCCCCCCTTGTTTCGACCCAGGAGGGAGCGGAACACACAAGCCTAAACTCTTCAACTTGGCACCTCTTTAAAGATTTGAATTTCTTTAAGTTTTCACTCTGGGCAGATAAGTTATTTAAAGTTTCTCTTCCTAGACTACCCTCCTGAACCTGTAGGGGGCCTAATTCCACTGCGCCTTATACCTTTATTGTGTCTGTCATCCATTACCCATATTATCACATTTCTCAGAGTTAGTAGCAACCATGTCTACTTGGTCTTCAGGTCTACCGTTATTCTCATTGTCACCCACAGTAACAAAATCATCATTTACAAGTGTATTGCAATTTTCCACATTGTTCGAAATATCAACACATTTGTCAGAACTCATTTCGGTGTTCGACAGGGCAGTGTCTGGAGAAGAATCGCACAAAGCGGGTGGTTGTCTCCCATAGCAAGGTCACTATCCACCAACTCCACTGGCAAGTGACCTTCTTCCAGCAATTGTCTTGACACCTAATACATAATTCCACATTTGGATTGGTAACCCCAATTCACTTCATTTATATCTGTGCCGCCTGGACCTTCTACCAACACCAACTTGTTTGGCATCACATCATTAATTATGACATCATTCGATCCTTTGTGGGTTGTGGGCACAAAGTCTGCTATGTACTCAATCTCACTTGACCCTTTCAGCAGCAGCAAATGAGCCCTAAGCTGCTCTGCAGCCCCTCCATTTAGCATAGCAGAAATTGTGTCAGCGCCACTGTTACAAACAGAGGTCTCTTTCATTAAAGCCAAGAGGCTTGTTGCCCGTCTGTCCTAGTCTACTTTCTCTGTGCTCCCATCAAAGGTACTATGCAGTAGCGATCCATCTGCCCAAGGAGACACAGGATAGAGGGGCTGAACAGCAGATACATTGCACATATCACTTTTGTTCAAACTAAATGTCAGCAATACTTTTTTAACCATACTTTTTTTCCACACATAGATGTGAATGCAGCCTTTGGGAATTACACCCCAATTGTAACTAGCATGCCATTATGGCAACGCAAGCATGATGCTCACGTCTGTATGGGTCACTGTGCATTTGGAAACACGGAGATGTGAATGCAGCCTAATTGTTATGACACCTCAGTCACATTTGTTCCCAAAACATGCTGCAAAGTGTGTGTTTTCTGAGAGGGTTGTTGCACATTAGAAAACACCCAGATGTTAATGTATGGCAATACAAGCGCTTTACATGTTTACAGTGCATTTCCAAAATGCAAGTTAAAGCTTGCGTTTTCTGTACAGGTTGCCGCGTGTTTGGAAACTTGCAGCTGTGAATGCAACCAAGTTTATGAACATGCGGCAATCCGCACAGAAAACTCAAGCTTTGATGTGTGTTTCGGAAATGCACTGCAAATGCGCATTGCGCTTGCATTGCAATGCATTCACTTCTGTACATTTCCTAATACATGGTAACCCTTATAGAAACCGCACACTTTGCTGCACATTTTAACAAAGGAACTGTAAAGGCGCATTGCGTGTGCATCCCCTTAATAGCATTGCTAACCACAATTAAGGTGTAATTAACAATAATGCCCTGTACGCACGATCGGACTTTCCGACGGAAAATGCTTGTTGTTGGAAATTCTGACCGTGTGTAGGCTCCATCTGATTTTTTCCATCGGAATTTCCGACACACAAAGTTTGAGAGCTGGATCTAAAATTTTCCGACAACAAAATCCGTTCGCGTAAATTCCGATCGCGTGTAGACAATTCTGACGCACAAAGTGCCATGCATGCTCAGAATCAAGCAGAAGAGCCGCACTGGCTATAGAACTTAATTTTTCTCGGCTCGTCATACGTGTTGTACGTCACCGCATTCTTGACGTTTGGAATTTCCGACCAACTTTGTGTGACCGTGTGTATGCAAGACAAGTTTCAGCCAACCTCCGTCGGAAAAAATCTGATGGATTTTATTGTCGGAATGTGTGATCGTGTGTACAGGGCATTAGGCTACATTCACATCTATGTGTTTCCAATCCACACAAAAAGCACTTTTGGCATGAGTTTTGAAAACGTGTATCGTGCTTGAGTCACCATAATGCCATGCTAACCACAATTGGGGTGCCATTACCAATTAGGCTTGTAGTGTAATGTAGAGTGCCTTGAAAAAGTATTCATACCCTTTGAAATTTTACACATTTTGTCATGTTACAACCAAAAACGTAAATGTATTTTATTGGAATTTTATGTGATAGACCAGCACTAAGTGGCACATAATTGTAAAGTGGAAGGAAAATGATAAATTGATATATATATATCTAAACAGCGCTTACCTCACCACACCTATAAGTAAATTATTTAATCTGTGTGTGATTATTCTGCGTCAGGGCAAATTAATTTATGTGAACCTTTCTGTGCTAATACAGTACATAAATTATTAAATAATAAACACAAATTGGATAAGTTAATCCTGTGAATGTTTGACTGATAAAACGAATAATACTATTAAATAAATTAATAAATTGATAAAGGCCTGCTTTTGATAACATCGCACTCAGACGATGAAGCGCGTCCAGACTCAATCCCTTATACGTCACTTCTGGCACGGATAGTGGAACACACGCTGATCTGTAGACAGCGCTATCTCAAACAAGAGAATAAAGAAAATTGTTGGATGATGGAATTTCTAGGCACAACAATGACAACGTATTCAAAATTCAACAAAGTTTATTACAAAATAATATACAGTTTATCAATGCTAAAAACATTAACTATTTATAATGCAACAATGTTGCCTAGAAATATATATCACACCACCTATTAAGCCAATATTATCTATTAAATAGTTTAGTTACAAAGGAGACCAGGAATCAAATTCCATTGGTATTATTGCATCAAATGTAACGTAGAATAATAGGGAGGTGTGCCATGTTGCAGCTCAGCTCTACATGTTACGTGTGCTCAACACTCCTTCAGGAGCTTAGGCATATTATATCAAATCAAACTGGTATACAAAAGAAGAGAGTGGGCGGGTATGCGGTACACAGTGGGAGATATAGAGATGTTTCATCAAAAGAGAAATTTAGGTTGATCTATATACTATAGATGGACCCAGATTTATAGTAGTAGATATAATTGGTATTGGGATTTTTTAATAGTAAGCTGGCTATGTCCAACAAATGTTTTAAGGATCTTACACCATGAGGAGTTCTTTTTTTACTTATTACATGCCTGCACACCTTGGTCCAGGAGCGCTCTAATAGGAGGCAAACCACTACAGCAGCAATATCCAGCGAATATCGTGGTGGGTAGGGATGAGCCGAACACCCCCCTGTTCGGTTCGCACCAGAACATGCGAACAGGAAAAAAGTTCGTTCGAACATGCGAACACCGTTAAAGTCTATGGGACACGAACATGAATAATCAAAAGTGCTAATTTTCAAGGCTTATATGCAAGTTATTGTCATAAAAAGTGTTTGGGGACCTGGGTCCTGCCCCAGGGGACATGGATCAATGCAAAAAAAAGTTTTAAAAACGGCCGTTTTTTCAGGAGCAGTGATTTTAATAATGCTTAAAGTCAAACAATAAAAGTGTAATATCCCTTTAAATTTCGTACCTGGGGGGTGTCTATAGTGTGCCTGTAAAGGGGCGCATGTTTCCTGTGTTTAGAACAGTCTGACAGCAAAATGACATTTTGAAGGAAAAAACTCATTTAAAACTACCCGCGGCTATTGCATTGCCGACAATACACATAGAAGTTCATTGATAAAAACGGCATGGGAATTCCCCAAAGGGGAACCCCGAACCAAAATTAAAAAAAAAAAATGACGTGGGGGTCCCCCTAAATTCCATACCAGGCCCTTCAGGTCTGGTATGGATATTAAGGGGAACCCCGGCCAAAATTTAAAAAAAAAAATGACGTGGGGTTCCCCCTAAATTCCATACCAGACCCTTCAGGTCTGGTATGGATTTTAAGGGGAACCCCGCGCCAAAAAAAAAAAAAAAAACGGCGTGGGGTCCCCCCAAAAATCCATACCAGACCCTTATCCGAGCACGCAACCTGGCAGGCCGCAGGAAAAGAGGGGGGGACGAGAGTGCGGCCCCCCCTCCCTCCTGAACCGTACCAGGCCACATGCCCTCAACATTGGGAGGGTGCTTTGGGGTAGCCCCCCAAAACACCTTGTCCCCATGTTGATGAGGACAAGGGCCTCATCCCCACAACCCTGGCCGGTGGTTGTGGGGGTCTGCGGGCGGGGAGCTTATCGGAATCTGGAAGCCCCCTTTAACAAGGTGACCCCCAGATCCCGGCCCCCCCCCTGTGTGAAATGGTAAGGGGGTACATAAGTACCCCTACCATTTCACGAAAAAAGTGTCAAAAATGTTAAAAATGACAAGAGACAGTTTTTGACAATTCCTTTATTTAAATGCTTCTTTTTTCTTCTATCTTCCTTCATCTTCCGGTTCTTCTGGCTCTTCTGGTTCTTCTGGTTCTTCCTCCGGCGTTCTCGTCCAGCATCTCCTCCGCGGCGTCTTCTGTCTTCTTCTCCTCGGGCCGCTCCGCACCCATGGCATGGGGGGGAGGCTCCCGCTCTTCTCTTCTTCTCTTCTTCTTTTCTTCTTTTCTTCTTTTCTTCTCTTCTTCTTCATTTTCTTCTCGTCTCTTGTCATTTTTAACATTTTTGACACTTTTTTCGTGAAATGGTAGGGTTACTTATGTACCCCCTTACCATTTCACACAGGGGGGGGGCCGGGATCTGGGGGTCACCTTGTTAAAGGGGGCTTCCAGATTCCGATAAGCCCCCCGCCCGCAGACCCCCACAACCACCGGCCAGGGTTGTGGGGATGAGGCCCTTGTCCTCATCAACATGGGGACAAGGTGTTTTGGGGGGCTACCCCAAAGCACCCTCCCAATGTTGAGGGCATGTGGCCTGGTACGGTTCAGGAGGGAGGGGGGGCCGCACTCTTGTCCCCCCCTCTTTTCCTGCGGCCTGCCAGGTTGCGTGCTCGGATAAGGGTCTGGTATGGATTTTTGGGGGGACCCCACGCCGTTTTTTTTTTTTTTTTTGGCGCGGGGTTCCCCTTAAAATCCATACCAGACCTGAAGGGTCTGGTATGGAATTTAGGGGGAACCCCACGTCATTTTTTTTTTTTAAATTTTGGCCGGGGTTCCCCTTAATATCCATACCAGACCTGAAGGGCCTGGTATGGAATTTAGGGGGACCCCCACGTCATTTTTTTTTTTTAATTTTGGTTCGGGGTTCCCCTTTGGGGAATTCCCATGCCGTTTTTATCAATGAACTTCTATGTGTATTGTCGGCAATGCAATAGCCGCGGGTAGTTTTAAATGAGTTTTTTCCTTCAAAATGTCATTTTGCTGTCAGACTGTTCTAAACACAGGAAACATGCGCCCCTTTACAGGCACACTATAGACACCCCCCAGGTACGAAATTTAAAGGGATATTACACTTTTATTGATTGACTTTAAGTATTATTAAAATCACTGCTCCTGAAAAAACGGCCGTTTTTAAAACTTTTTTTTGCATTGATCCATGTCCCCTGGGGCAGGACCCAGGTCCCCAAACACTTTTTATGACAATAACTTGCATATTAGCCTTCAAAATTAGCACTTTTCATTTCTCCCATAGACTTTTAAAGGGTGTTCCGCGGCATTCGAATTTGCCGCGAACACCCCAAATTGTTCACTGTTCGGTGAACTTGCGAACAGCCAATGTTCGAGTCGAACATGAGTTCGACTCGAACTCGAAGCTCATCCCTAGTGGTGGGATAGGTCTCCCCTTAGAGACCTAAAAGCACAGCTGACTCCTTCTGACCATAAGATAGAGGAGTCCAACCAATCTGGTGAGTGCTGAACCATACAGCCTCACAAGAGGTGGATTAAAGTCACCGTTGGAGCACAGAGCGCAAGAGCACTTTAATAGACTTTTTCTGCACATGTATCATCACGTCTCACTTTATTATTGTATTTATTAGTCACCATTTATCTATTTATTTATCTATCACTAGCCACAATTTATCAATTCATTCATTTATTTAATAATATTATTGGTTTTATCAGTCACACATTCACAGGATTAACTTATCCAATTTGTATTTATTATTGATAAATGTATGTACTGTATTAGCACAGAAAGGTTCACATAAAGTTATTTGTCCAGACACAGAATAATCACACACAGATTATTTACTTATAGGTGTGGTGAGGCAAACACTGTTTAGCTATTTATATCATCTCTCTGTTCCCTTTCAAGGGGGACAGCACTCACAGCAGTGGCCTAAATAATTAATCCACGTTACCAAGGCACGAGTGTCACACAATTTTATATTGAAAATTCTAAATTGTTTTCAATTTTTTTTTTTAAATATATATGTGAAAAGTGTGGCATGCGTTTGTATTCAGCCCTCCTAAATCAATACTTTGTAGAACCACCTTTCGCTGTAATTACAGCTGCAAGTCTTTTTGGGTATGTCTCTACCAGCTTGGCACATCTAGAGAGTGACATTTTTGCTCATTCTTCTTTGCAAAATAGCTCAAGCTCTGTCAAATTGGATGGAGAGCGTCTGTGAACAGCAATTTTCAAGCTACGGATTCACAACTGGATTTAGGTCTGGACTTTGACTGGGCTATTCTAATACATGAATATGCTTTGGTCTAAACCATTCCATTGTAGCTCTGGCCATATGTTTAGGGTTGTTTTCCTATTGGAAGCTAAACATCTGCCCCAGTCTGAAGTCTCTTGCAGATTCTAATGCCCCGTACACACGATCGGACATTCTGACAACAAAATCCATGGATTTTTTCCGACGGATGTTGGCTCAAACTTGTCTTGCATACACAAGGTCACACAAATCTCATCGGAAATTCCGAACGTCAAGAACGCGGTGACGTACAACACGTATGACAAGCTGAGAAAAAGGAAGTTCAATAGCCAGTGCGGCTCTTCTGCTTGATTCCAAGCATGCGTGGAACTTTGTGCGTCGGAATTGTGTACACATGATCGGAATTTCCGACAACGGATTTTGTTGTCGGAAAATTTGAGATCCAGATCTCAAATTTTGTGTGACGGAAATTCCGATGGAAAATGTTCAATGGAGCCTACACATGGTCGGAATTTCCGACAACAAGCTCCCAACGAACATTTTCCGTTGGAAAATCAGATCATTTGTACAGGGCATAACAGGTTTTCTTCTAAGATTGCCCTGTATTTGGCTCCATCCATCTTCCCATCAATTCTGAAAGAAAAGCATCCCCACAACATGATGCTGCCACCACCATGTTTCATGGTGGGGATGGTGTGTTCAGGGTGATGTGCAGTGTTAGTTTTCTGCCAGACATAGGCCAAAAAGTTACATTTTGGTCTTATTCTTCCACATGTTTGCTGTGTCCCCACATGGCTTCTCGCAAACTGCAATGTTGGGATTTCTTATGGCTTTCTTTCAACAATGGCTTTCTTTTTGCCACTCTTCTATAAAGATTTTGGAGTGCAGGACTAATAGTTGTCCTGTGGACAGATTCTCCCACCTTAGCTGTGGATATCTGCAGCTCCTCTAGAGTTACCATGGGCCTCTTGGCTGCTTCTCTAATTAATGCTCTCCTTGTCAGTTTAGGTGGACGGCCATATCTTGGTAGGATTGCAGTTGTGTCATACTCTTTCCATTTTCGGATGATGGATTGAACAGTGCTCCATGAGATGTTCTAAGCTTGGGATATTTTTTTATAACTGAACTCTGCTTTAAACTTCTCCACAAGGGGGCGTGGCTTGACCTCTGAGGAGATGGCTGCTTAACTTCAGAGCTCCCACTGACAGGGATTGATTTCTTCTCGCAACGGAAGATTTTTAAATATTTACCTACCAGAAAACATGGGTACGGCTTCTAGAAACTCCTCTGCCTCTCGGTCTCGCTCACCTCGTGAATTACCTGGCAGACCGACTCAAAATATACCTGAGATGTTTAGGGCCCAGGCGAGCAATATGGCTCCGTCTCATTCTCCACAAGGAACACAGAGACAAGTGACGGGCACTACAGGGACCACAGCCGTCTCACAGAATGTGGACACTAACGGGGGAATTACCCTCTCCCTTCATCAACAACCCAGTTTAAATGATCTCCGTTCTGTGGCAGCCGACATAAAGGACACCTTGACAGCAGCCATCACAGAACTGAGGATTGACATCCAGGCAATCACTGGCAGAGTACAGGCTGTGGAGAAATCAACAGCCCTACACACCACAGCGATCAGGAGAAATCACCTAATTTTAGATACCCACACCAGGCAACTAAGGGATATGAATCGCCACTTGGAGGATTTGGACAACCGTGGCAGACGCCATAACCTCCGTGTGAAAGGCTTATCAGAGACCGTTGATACGGATCATCTGCAGGAAGAAGTCAGCAGCATATTTAATAACATGCTAGAAAGACCGAAAGACACTTCAATCAATATGGAACGGATACACCGTGCTTTGCGACCAAAAGGAAGGGAGGGTGATCCACCGCGGGATGTGATATGCTGTATTGTTGACTATCACCTCAAAGAGGAGCTGCTGAGGAGAGCCCGTGTTTTGGCGCCATTACAGCATAATGGAACAGAGATTCGTATATTCCAGGATCTATCATCCATAACACTGCAGCGTAGAAGGGAATTGCGCCCTCTGCTGGATGTTCTTCGCACGAAGGGGATCACATATCGCTGGAAGTTCCCCTTTGGTCTCGCGGCTTCTTCACATGGCCGCTCCGCTCTCCTTAGGGTCCCGGAGGACCTTCATCATTTCTGTGCAACGCTGGAGATTCCTCTCACCGAAGTCCCAGAGTGGTATGCGGAATTCCGCCCCCCCCGCGCCTAGATCCGAACCCATGGAGACACAGGAGATCCGGTACCGCAGACGCAGATCCCCATCAGAGGATAGACTACAATACTCGGGAACGCTTCCAGCCTCACTTCACAGCCCGACTAAACCTCCACACACGCGCAGAGCCAGAAGAGACCGCTGAATTGATCCTCCGCTGGAACACCAAACTCCTCTCTTTTCTAAGTTAAGTTGCTGACTTTAGTATACATGTTTTACTCTATTAACAAATCTTTGAGACATATGGAGCTTTTTTCTATCTGATTCGCCTACTGTTTTTAGGCTGTTAGGGGGACATAGAGACCAAATGCCAGAGACTAGTTGTCACCCCTCTGGTTCAGGATAATTGGACTCACTCATTCTAATACAACACCTTCCCTGACCTGCAGTGCTGCTTATTCATTTGAGGCGTAATGACAGCCTCCATACCATACTTGGAGTCATATCTTTTTTTTTTTTTTTTTTTAACTTTAATAATACTATATCTACCTGAGTTGACATGTGACTATGTTATACGGAAGGAAGGAACCCCCGGGATACAGAACCAAATGTCGAGCCACATGGTACATACGTTTATTACTTTATTATACCCTCCTTTTTAAGCATAAGCGTACGCAAATAGACCCTACCATGAATTACCTATTCGACATTACTGCAGCCCTATTGTAATCTTCATGCTAATGAAACTTACAATACTGCAGAACAGGGCAGGACATAATATCAATCGACCCCATGTGTGTACTTACTAAAGGCAAGGGATCCAGGGAGTTTCTTCCTAAATACTAGACACGCAATGGAGCTAGATAAATATCTGCCCTATAGGTTCTTACTACCGGGGCCCTGCCATGATATAACAGCGCTTACGCTGACATAGATCTCGACCACGCTCCAAGTTTATACACTGCACCCACAATAACTCGCTATTCAACGCTGTGGGTCCAATTAATGCACTCTAATGGCACAGTAACCGACAATACATTTTGGCACCAAGCCCATAAAGGCATGGTCTAAGCCACATTTTACAACCCAAATAGCCGGCCAGAATTGACATATATGATTGGAATCGCCCCCTGCTATGATCTGCCCTTCAACGGGCATATTTGTTAACCTGACTTGATCCTGACCATTTTACATATTAACATTACCTGCAGGTTACGGGTCATCCCAATCATTAGTGTCGGAGTCTGTAAACTAAAAATTTCCCATCACATCAGACCGTACCTTCCACCCCGTTATATCAGTGACTACACCCTTTCATGCTACTGAGGTTTAACCCTATATCTGCTCTACACATTGCTAAGGTTTATACATCACATGCAGTGCTTCCTCACCCGGGGTGGCAGGGTGGCAACTAGCTCAAATAGCTCAAATTTTCCATGTTTATTGCCCATATGAATGGCTACGTCCCCAGCTGACCGACCTACAGATAATGTATTGTCTCACTTTGTTAACATTAAATGCTCTTTGTTTGCATGTTTCGTTACACACCTGTATGGTTGTTACCCGGTTGCTCCATACCCGTAACACACCAATTTTTACCTCCACTTGTACATTCCACTACCCTATAACAGTGGGCAGACACTCACTTCGTATACCTCTCCCTTGTCAGATCTTCGCCAACCCCCACACGGCCCCAGAATATAGTGTAGAGAGCCTTTAGGCCAATACACACTGACTGGGCACCGTAACTCACCGATACTCCCCAATTGTGAGACGGGTGGGCTGGTACCCCCTCTCTTCGGTGACTTAACTGAGAGTACCTCATAACCTCTTATTTGAAGATTGCGTTCTTTACCATCCTCTCCATTCCTTGAAGCTCTTATCCTTACTCCCCACTTCACATTTATAGAACATTAACCCTATCATGGCAACGCACAAGGCAGTACAACCCACACTCAGTGTTAAATTTTATTCACTGAACGCCCGTGGACTTAACACCCCGGAAAAGAGATCCCAACTAATGCACCACCTTCAAAGAACCAAAGCCCACATCGTTTTTTTACAAGAGACCCATTTTAGATCTGATAATATTCCGAAATTACATAACAACTTCTATCCGACTGTATACCATGCCTCCAATAAGGATTCGAAAACCAAAGGCGTATCAATTTTAGTATCTAAACACTGTCCCATCCAAATACAAGATGTTGATCGAGATGAAAAGGGCAGATTCTTATTCCTCAAGGGTTTATTGCACAACAGACCTATTACACTAGCCAACTTATACGCACCCAATATACATCAAGTTACCTTCTTCCGCAAGACTCTACACCAGCTCACCTCCTTCCAGAATGGCATCCTGATAGTAGGGGGTGACTTTAATGTAGCACTATCACCATCCCAAGACACATCAGCAGGTTCCTCTTCCCTGACATACAGAGCCCTCCGAGCAATCAAGACTCAACTAAGCGAATTAACCCTACACGACACATGGCGTACTCTTCATCCCAAGGAAAAGGATTATACTTTCTTTTCCTCACCACACAATAAGTACTCCAGACTGGACTACTTCTTCATTTCACAGAATGACCTGACACTCCTTAAGACAGCTACCATTGACCCCATGCTCCTCTCCGACCACAATCCCATTTCCATGACCCTGTCTTTCCCGACTTCACAGACAAACTCCCCCATCTGGCGCCTTGATAACTCACTGCTGACAGATCCTGCAATTACACAGAAAATCAATACTCACCTTACACATTATTTTCGGGAGAATGAGTCTGCAGACATCTCACATACCACTCTTTGGGCGGCGCATAAATGCGTCATTCGAGGGGCACTCATCTCTCTAGCCGCGAACAGAAGAAGAGCCAGAATAACACATATTGAGGAGCTGTCTAAGCACATTCATTCTCTTGAAAAAGTCCACAAGCAAACCCTAGCTACAAAAACCCTTGAAGAGTTACAAAAGGCCAGAGAAGAACTATTAGAAGAACTAGGAAAAACGCTGAAACGCAAATTTACTCTAACAAAATGCCTATTCTACGAATTCGGGAATAAATCCGGTAAAATGTTAGCCAGAGCCCTTCAACTTAAAAAAGCGGCATACACCATTCACACCATCAAGGACCCCTCTGGGAACTCAATTGTCACATCTGACGGCATAGCAGATCAATTCGTAAGCTACTTCACCAAACTTTACAACTTACCTTCTATAAACATGACTGGACAGAACCCTGACAGAACGCAGGCTATTGAAAGTTTTCTAACTCAATATGGCCCCACACCTATTACACCAGATGATGCGGCTAAGATAAATCACCCGATTACTGCTGAAGAAACTATGCTAGCGTTGAAACAATTGAAAACCGGCAAGAGCCCAGGCCCTGACGGCCTCTCCGTAAGCTACTATAAATCATTTACTGAAATTTTAGTCCCTAGATTCCTAAAAGCGTTCAACTCTCTACCCTCTTCACCTCAAGCAAGCAAAGATATTTTAACTGCTCACATAACGCTTATACCGAAACCTGGCAAAGACTCCACCTTAGTATCAAATTATAGACCCATATCTCTCCTGAACGTGGACGTAAAACTTTACGCGAAAATTCTTGCAAATCGTATTCTTCCGCTAATCCCTAGACTGGTATCACTGGATCAGGTAGGTTTTGTCCCTGGACGAGAAGCCAGGGACAACACCTTAAAGGCCCTCAACATACATCACGGGTTAACGCACTCTTCGAAGCCGGGATTTCTGTTGTCCCTCGATGCGGAGAAGGCGTTCGACAGAGTGGCATGGGACTACATGATGGCGACACTTAAGGCTATGGGTTTCCCAGAACACCTGCTTCAACTAATTTTCGCACTATATTCCCAGCCATCAGCTAGCATTCGAGTCAATGGCCGCCTGTCGGACGCCTTCTCCGTTTCGAATGGCACACGCCAGGGATGCCCTTTATCACCCCTCATCTTTATTCTTACTATGGAGCCACTTCTTCGTAAACTACAAGCCAACCCTGATATCAAGGGTGTCAACATCAACCACAAACATTATAAAATAGCAGCCTATGCTGACGATGTCTTGCTTTTCCTTACAGACCCAATCACCTCTATACCCAATTTACTAAAAGACCTCACTATGTTTAAATCACTCTCCAACCTCCAAATTAATTTCTCGAAATCTAAGGCCCTAAACATTTCCCTACCTACCAGCACGGTATCTCAGTGCCAAGCAAACTTTCCCTTCGAGTGGGAGCCTCACGCTATCACTTATCTAGGTATTCAGATCCCCAAAAACCTATCCAATTTATACTCCAGAAACTTCTTGCCTATTCTCCAATCTATTCAACAAGATCTCAAGAAATGGCATGTGGGCATATTTTCATGGTTCGGAAGAGCATCCATCATAAAAATGAATATCCTACCCAGACTCCTATATCTCTTTCAAACCCTGCCTATCCGTCTTCCCTTAACATTCTTTGCAACCTGCAAACTACTCTGCAGAAACTTCATTTGGTCAACAAAAACACCCAGATTGAGCTGGGATAGATTAACCATTCCTAAATCAAAAGGGGGTATTGGACTCCCGGACGTCTACAAATATTATTGTGCATGCCACTTGACCAGAGTAGTCGACTTGCAAATCCACGCAGACACTAAGGCTTGGGTTAAACTTGAAGAAACGTTTGCAGGGATCCCGATCTCACATCTACCATGGATTTCACAGAAAATGATCCCCAAAGAATGCTCTAACCACCCATTTATACACTCTACCCTTCTCCACTTTCGGATGACATGTAAAAAACATAACATAGCGTCTTCACCCGGGCCTCTGACACCCATCGATCAAAATCCTGACTTCCTCCCTGGCTTCTCGAATTCCAATACTGATACCCAACGACGGCTACCCTCTATAAGGGCTAAACACTTTTTCCATAACGATGAATTTACAACGTATGCAGCGTTATCCTCCCGTTTTCCCAATCAAACCATCCCCTTCTTTAAATATTTACAGGTTAGGCACTTTATACAAAGTTCTAAACCTCTGATTAACTGGCATAGGGAGCACACCCCCTTTGAAACTATCTGCACTTCTACTGATCCCCAAAGACATCTGATTTCGACCATGTACTCGCTCTTGTTCTCAGACTGTAGCTCTAAATCTAATGCAATTAGCCAGCGTTGGGAAATGGACCTTTTATTAGACTTATCTAACACTGATTGGGAACGGATCTTTGAGCACATTCATAAAGGGTCCATCAATGTCACAGCCCAAGAAACTGGATATAAGCTGTACTCTAGATGGTACAGAACCCCGATCATAATACACAAATACCACCCTAACATTTCCCCACTCTGCTGGAGATGCAATTTGACTCAAGGATCCTTACTCCACATATGGTGGGAGTGCCCGCTCATACAACCTTTCTGGAAAGAAGTACACCGTCTCATAACCCACATTACTACTTACACACCGGACTTTACACCCTCCCAATATATGCTCCACCACACAGCTATACCCTACTCGGCCTACAGAAAATCCCTTGCCCTCCACCTCATCAACGCCGCCAAACAATGCATACCCATGTTTTGGAGACAGACTAATACCCCTACTACCTTTCACTGGTTTCGCCGCATAAATAACATAGCAGAAATGGAAGCTCTCATTCACCAGGCCAGAGAGAACCCACAAAAATTTCAACAAACTTGGGCCTGCTGGTCACACTTTAAAGAATCTGCCGATTACCGCAACTCTCTATAAAGACACACATTTACTCTATCCGGGTTATTACACAAACTGTTTTTTGCCTTTAAGATACACCTGAAAGATACACGATCCCACTTACCTCGACCCATCTTCACATACTACCCCTACCTGCTATAATCCTATTATTATCTGGATGACATCTAGCACATAAGAGCTTCTATTCCCTTCACCATATCGTCATGTAATACCACAGAGGTTTCCCTGGTTATACCCTCTCTGGAGCTTATCACCCCACTATATTTCCGTCCCACTGGCATACCAAACAATAAACTATTGTACAGGTGAAATACTCCTTTATTGATCTTACCGACCGAGATTAGTAGCTCCCCTCTCCAGACACAGTTAGAACCCTATAGGGGTGTTCGGTTGTCGGGGGAGCATGCATGAGTATACCTGTACTTCTCCCTCAGTAAGTTATATACACAAGACCTCGTACCATACTCCAATAGATGCCAGTGGAGTTGTTCTCTTACCATTCATGTTGACTTCCTTACCTGTTTCTCTATCTAGCTTGTTTTACCCTCTTAGTTGTGTAGTATTCTCCTTGTTGTAATGAAAACTTCAATAAACAATTTGAAACAAAAAAAAAAACTTCTCCACAACTTTATCCCTGACCTGTCTGGTGTGTTCCTTGGCCTTTATTATGCTGTTTGTTTACTCTAACAAACCTTAGAGGGCTTCACAGAACAGCTGTATTTATACTGAGATTAAATTACACACAGGTGGACTCTATTTACTAATTCGGTAACTTCTGAAGGCAATTGGATCCACAAAATACAATGAAAATACAATGAAAACCATTTATCATTTTTCTTCCACTTCACAATTAAGTGCCACTTTGTGTTGGCTTATCACAATAAAATACATTTACATTTTGGGTTGTAACATGACAAATGTGGAAAATGTCAAGTGGTATGAATACTTTTTCAAGGTACTGAGTAGAGATGGGCCAAACACCCCCCAGTTCGGTTTGCACAAGAACTATCGAAAATCGCAAAAGTTCAGATCCGAAACGTGAACCCCATTGAAGTCTATGGGATTTTTGAAAAATTAAAAGTCCCCATTTTGAAGGCCCTAGGGGACATTTACCAATGCAAAAAAAAAGAAAAAACTTTTAAAAAAGATTGCTTTTAAAGGAGCAGTGATTTTAATGATGCTTAAAGTGAAACAATAAAAATGAAAAATGCCTTTAAATATAGTGCCTGGGAGGTCCCCTTAGTCTACCTGTAAAGTGGTGCATCTGTATCATGTACAGAACCTGTTGCAGCAAAACTGACATTTATAAAGAACAAAATTTAGTGCTGGTTCATACTGCTGCGATGTCCGAGATTGGATATGATTCGCACCTCACTGCAGTGCAAATCACATGCGATCTCTGTGCAATGCGATTTCAGACATACAAATAGTATGGCTGAAAATGCATCGCATTCGGAGCAAACTTACACTGGACCCTTTTTTTGGTTCGCAGCAGAATCTGATCGCATGGGTGTTCGTACCCATGCGATCCGATTCCTGTCCGAGTTTGAAGATCGCACTGTGATAAGGAAACTGATTTGGGGGTGTCATTAACTTTTAGCTGACATTCCCAGCAGTTTGAATAGGGCAATGTGAACTGCCGCCGGGAGACATGCTATGCGGGAACCTGCAGTGGATTCACAGGGTTCCCACATCGCAGCTGTGTGAACTGGACCTTAAAATGATTTTCCCTGCAAGCTTTCTTTATTTTGTAAACAATGGCTTGGGGAGCCAGTCTGTATGATGAGGCCACAATTTAGTGCACTCAGAACAAGATTAGAGATTTTTTGCATAAATTCTGGTGTCTCTTCAGCAGACTTTGGATGGAAATAACAAAGTTTTGCACCATAGTCTGCAAGCCTTAAAGTGGATGTAAACCCACTGTCATCAATTTGAAAGCATTAGCAGAGTTAATATATATAAGGCTTTACATGCCTCCTGCATGTATCCTTATATTTAAATAGTCATCCCCTCACCTGCTAGGAGCCCTGCAATCTTCCAGATTCTGTGGGCGTTTTAAATCTCGGCGCTCGGTGGGCGGAGTCGTGACATAAGAGGACACCTCCGCCCACCACTACACTGCCACGGCCAGCCAGGATGAGCCTCGCGCCTGGTGAGACACGCGTGCGTGTGCAGGAGTGACAGAGCGCGTTCTGTGATGAAAGCAGGGCGAGTTCATGTTACTCCTGCGCATGTGCAGACCAGGAAGCACGAGAAGGAGAGGCAGAGAGGCAGAACCATTGGAAATTGTTGTACATCCAATCCTGGCAGAGCAGCAGAAGAAAGGAGTGGGAGAGAATTAAAAAATAATGCATTTCTCTTAGCTTAGGCTAGTGCATGAGATATGTAAATCACCTGTCACTCACAGCAAGGGGGAGGATTTGACAAAGTTTTTCTCTGTTTGTCAAGATTTATCTCACTGAACAATAAAAGAGGATTGCTCAGAGCTGGATTAACTCTTTGTGGCAAGACTGGGCTCAAATGATAGGAAATCTTATACTCTACATTATGACATAAAAAAAAAATTCGGATTTACATCCACTTTAAGTCAAGAAGCCACATTATAGTGCACTCAGGCCAAGATTAACAATTTTTTTTTGATAAAGTCTGGTGTCTCTTTTGCAGACTGTGGATAGAAGTAACAGCTGCGGAAAAATTGGTCTTTATGTGTTGGTGGTACCTTCACACTGTAACCCTATAGAGGCACTCTTGATAAAAGCAAGAATTGGCCTTGCTGTAAAAAAAAACTAAATTTGATGCCCCGGTCAAACAGTTGTGGAAAAATTAGTCTTTGGGTGTTGGTGCTACCTTCACACTGTAACCCTATAGAGATACTTTTGATGAAAGCAGTAATTGTCCTTGCTGAAAAAAAAAAAAAAAAATTTGATGCCCCTGTCAAACAGTTGTGGAAAAATTGGGCTCTGGGTGTTGGTGGTGCCTTCACCCATAACCTTCTAGAGGTACTTTTGATCTTTTGATGAAAGCAAGAATTGGTCTTGCTGTAAAAAAAAATAAGTTTGATGCCCTTGTCACTCAGTAGCAGAAAAATTGGTCTGTGGGTGTTGGTGGTGCCTTTACCCTGTAACCTTCTAGGGGTACTCTTGATGAAAGCAAGAATTGGCCTTGCTGTAAAAAAATTAAATTTGATGCACCTGTGATACAGGTGCAGAAAAAATGGTCCTTGGGTGTTAATTGTGCCCATGAAACCTATGCCAAAAAATTACTTCACAATTAAATCAACACCCACAAAGGTAGGCAGCTTAGACAGTCTTGCACAGATTCGAGATCTCAATAACACTTAATCAGCGACATCAGCATCAGGGGATTGTTAGCTTCTGCTAATCCAGAACTGATTCGTGTTCACAAATGTCAGCCGCTCAACAGAGTCTGTGGATAGATGTGCTCTTTTATCTGTCACAAAACCTCCAGCAGCACTGAATGCCCGTTCGGAAATCACGCTGGATGCAGGGCAACCCAGCAGCTCAATTGCATACTGGACAAGTTCTGGCCAGTGGTCTATTCTCATGACACAGAAACCCATTGTATTGTCTACTGGTGAGCTCTCCATGTCTGTTTTTGCCCCTAGATTATTTCCCACCATATGATGCAGACGCTGGCAATGGGATCTGACAGCCCTGGGCGCCGAGGACAACTTTTTTTGAAATGAGTCACTGAGGCAGCCCCCTTCTTCGCCGCTCCTCCTTTGACCAATAGAAACCTCAAAACTAGTTTTTCCATGACACTGTAACCTACCAGAGCCAGGAAAGCCAGTACATAAACTTCTCTTTAAGGTGTCCTCAATATATTTCATTCTGTGCTCCCTCTGTTCCAAGACTTTCTCCTTGTGACGGTGAGCAAGGAGGGTTACCAACCAATAATGATTGTTCTCCTTGATGCCACAAATTTTTAGGTCCTTTCCTAGGACTTGAAGAATAAGGGAGCCCATGCACCACAAGTTTGCGGAGGCATGAGAAGCAGAGTCCTCGGGGTCACTAAGGATTACAGTATCTGGAACTGCCTCCTCCCAGCCATGTACTACTCTGGGGACTGGAAACCATCTCTTAAGGTTTGACGTATGCCAAAGCTGAGTTCCACCTGGATGTCACAAATCAGGCAGATGGAATTCCCACTGAATTTCAGTCAACCGAACACTGGCTGTGTATGAATGCCTGAAATGGCTACAGACTCTTCTGGCCTGCCTTAGAAGAGCTTGCAACCTTGGGTACCTGTTTAAGAAATGCTGTGCCAGGCATGGTACATGTGTCAACTTTCCCTGTCATAGGGCAGACAGAAGATTAGTGCCATTATCGCACACCACCATTCCTGGCTCAAGCTGCCATGGTGTGAACCACCTCTGGGCCTGCCCCTGCAGAGCTGAAAGAATCTCTGCTCCCGTGTAGCTTCTTTCCCCTAGACAGACCAGCTGAAGCACTGCAGGGTATCTTTTAGCCTGACTCATTGAATAGCCCCTTGAATGCTTAGGGGGTACTGGGGGTTCATAAAACAATTCTGCAGAGGAAAACATGGAGGAGGAGGTGGTGGAGCTGATAGATTTCACATCATCACCACCAGCTGGATGGAGACGTGGGGCAAAACAAGCTCCAGCACTAAGCCCTGTCTTGCATCATTCCTAGTTGCAAGCAGAGTTATCCAGTGTGCTGTGAGTGAAATATATCGTTCCTGTGAGTGTTGGGCGAATGGTTCGGCATGAGCATGAGTTCGGCCCGAACATTTGCTGTTCGCTACATTCGGGGAAAGCTCGAATTTGCAGGATGTTTGGCGGGTGTTTGCCTCGTTCAACGCCCTGCAATGTACTGCACGCTGCACAGTGCATTCTGCGCAGTAAAAGTTGGTTGTTAAGAAACAGAGCCAAGAAGCCGGTCGTGGTGTCCTTAACAACCGATGAGTCATCAGCTGTCAATGAGTTTCCCCACTGACAGCTGAATAAAAAAATCATTTGCCGGTAAAAATAGTATGGATTTTAAGGGGAACTCCACACCAAAATTTAAATTAAAAATGGCGTGGGGTCCCCCCAAGTCCATACAGACCCTTATCTGAGCTTGCAGCCTGGTGGGTCAGGAAAGGGGGGATGAATGAGTGCCCCCTCTCTTGAACCATACCGGGCCACATGCCCTCAAAAAAGGGGGATGCTCTGCCCCCCCACTCAAAGCACCTTGTCCCCGTGTTGATGGGGACAAGGGTCTCTTCCCCACAACCCTGGGCTGAGTATGGAGTAACCATTCAAAAAAAATTGTGTCAAATTGAATAAACACAGTACACAGGTTTTTTGTTTTTGACAATTCTTCTATTAAAAATAGAAAAACAGTGTTCCCCGATGTAGATTCATTCATGACACCGCCACCACCGCTGACCAGAAAACAAACAAAAAAAAAATCTATCCACCCAACGTGAAGGCAAACCACCGAATGGCTGCAGACCCCCACAACCCTGGGCTATGGTTGTGGGGAAGAGACACTTGTCCCCATCAACATGGGGACAAGGTGCTTTGGGGTGGGCAGAGCTCCCCCCGCTCCAAAGCACCCCCCCATGTTGAGGGCAAGTGGCCTGCCAGGCTGCATGCTCAGATAAGGGTCTGTATGGACTTTGGGGGGGACCTCACACCATTTTTTAATTAAATTTTGGTGTGAGGTTTCCCTTAAAATCCATACCAGACCCAAAGGTTTTTTATTTTTCTTTAAATAGCCGGGTGCTGTCAATTGCAACGGGGAGTCAATTTAAATGTGATTTGCCTTATTTTTTTTTTTTTTAGAACTTTTCATTGTTTCACTTTAAGTATCATTTAAATCATTTTTTTGCATTAATACATGTCCCCTAGGGCAGTATCCGGACCCCCATACCCCTTTTTATGTCCATGCATATAGTCTTTCAAAATTAAAATGTGATTTGTCTTATTTTTTTTTTTTTTTTTTTTTTTTTTAGAAATGTCAGTTTTTCTGCAGCATGCTCTATAAATGCTACAGATGCACCACTTTACAGACAGACTAAGGGGACCCCCAGGTACTATATTTAAAGGAATTTTTCATTTTTATTGTTTCACTTTAAGTATCATTTAAATCATTTTTTTGCATTAATACATGTCCCCTAGGGCAGTATCCGGACCCCCATACCCCTTTTTATATCCATGCATATAATCTTTCAAAATGGGCACTTTTGATTTCTCCTGTTCAGCTCCCATAGACTTCAATGCAGTTTGCGGTTTGGGGCAGAACTTTTCCTCTGTACGGGAGTTCTGCTGTGAACTGGGGGTGTTCGGTCTATCTCTAGCCCCTGACCATGCTTGCTTGGACCACGTGTCAGCAGTAATGTAGACCTTGCTGCTGACTGCCTTGCCCAATGATGCCAAAACATTGCCTTTCATGTGATGGTACAGAGCTGGAATTTCCTTACGTGAAAGGAAACAGTGACTGGGAATCTGCCATTGTGCTACAGCACATTCTGCAAATTCATCCAGCAATTTGGACAAGCTGGGGTTTAGACGCTGTGCATGTGGGTGGCAGAGAGTGTATTATCTTTTTTTGATGCAGTAGCTGGGGTAGAGAAATTTGCCTGCTATACTTTAGAGCTGGTGGTGTGCTGCTGGCAGATGTGTTGCAAGGATCTGTGACCCCCTCTGCTATACCTTCATCCTTTTCAGTGGAGGCTGCTGAGAGATCATGAGATATAGCGGGGGTAGACATGAAAGGTAAGGAGTGAGGAGGAGAAGAATTGTGTCCCTTGTGTGTGGTTTTCAGGTGCTCTTGCCAATGAGCTGAGTGGTGGGAGGTTAAATACCTTGTCAAGCATGTGGTACCCAAATGGCTGGTGTTTTTGCCATGCTTGATCTGCTTGAGGCAGAAATTGCAAATTGCAACAGTGCGATTGGCTGCTAAAAAAGGCCCACACAGCTGAGATGTGGGAAGTGGGCCTGGAGATAACAGCTCCACAATCTGATGGAATAGGGTGGCTGCTCTCTACTGTTCCACGATGGATGCCTCTGGAGTACAACCTGCCTCTTTGGGGTTGTTTCTCCCCCTCACTTTCTTCCTCTGCTCTATCTGCGTCAGTGACTTCAACATTGTTATCCCCTTCATCATCATCACTGGAGCCAACTTGGCAATACGCTATGGCTAGGGGGACATGACTGCCAATTTGTTATTTATCAGTGTTCTCCCCTCTCAGTAGGGTCATGTTACTCCCTTCCTCTACATCAGAACCAACATCAGAATCAAGTAATGTCTGTGCATCCTCAAGAAGCAAGTGGCTGATGCTGTGTACAGCTGACTCCTCCATGCATGAAACTGGGGCTAAGGCAGAGTAGCTGAGGACAAGGAGACAAAATAAGCCATTCTGGCAGCTGCGGTGTTCTGCACATTAGTGTAGTTTGGGTCATAGAGGATGAGGATGGCTTAGTAATCCAGTCTACCACCTCTTCTGCAGGCTGTGGCTGGATAGCATGGGCAACATCACTAAATACAGACAAACGTGCCCTGAGGATGGACCACATCCACCTTTGCTTGTGGACACAAACGCTGCTGGCCCCCTCATAGTGGCATTGAAATGTCTGCTTCTCCTTGTTGGCCTCCCAGACATGATGGAGGGGCTTAATACCCAAATTTAATAGAAACTGGGAAATCTGTGACTAGATGTACTTTATTAAATAAAAAGTGGTGTTTTGTGCACTTTAACTAGTTGCAGTCTGGCCGCCGTCATTAAATGGCGGCAGGTTGGCACTGCTGTGCAAATCGCCGTAGCTGAACATACGTAGCTCCTGCCCAGGGGTAGGAGACGCGCGCCCCTGCTGTCCCCGCGGTGATCGGACTCATTCCAGAACCAATCAGTCTCCAGGCCCAGACCAATGATTTCTGGCCTGGACCTGGTGATTGGTTCTGGCGAATGACAAACTGTCCTCTGCCTGTGTAATGTAAACACAGGCAGAGGAAGTGATGTCATCTCCCCTCGTGGAGCCCTTTTCAGTTCCAGAGTGAGAGGAAAAGACGTCTCAGTGAGTACACCAAGCACCACACTGACACCAGGACACGTAGGCACACAATTAACCCCTTGATCACCCCCTGATCGCCCCATCCCAGTTAAACCTTTTACTCCCTGTCACTGTGTCACCAATTACAGTTTTCAGAACTTTCACTGATCACTGTACTGGTATCACTTGTGACACTAAACAGCATTAGGGCAGTTAGTAGTAGGCCAAGGTAGGTCTAGGGTACCCCCTTAACCCCCTAATAAAGGTTTAACCTCTTGATCACCCCCCAGTTAACCCTTTCACCCCCTGTCATCAGTGTCATTAGTATAGTGTACAGATCTATATTCTGATCGCCGTATTAGTGTCACGGGTGGCGCTAGTTAGCTAGTTGGTTAGTTTCACCGTCAGTCTTTTATAGTGTCAGGGTACCCCCATATATTACCTAATAAAGGTTTTAACCCCTTGATCACCCCCAGATAATCATTTTACCCCCTGTCACCAGTGTCACTAGTATAGTGTACAGATATATTTTTCTGACCACCGTATTGGTGTTATGGGTGACGCTAGTTAGTTTGTTCATTTTTTATAGCGTCAGGGTACCAACCGTATATTACCTAATAAAGGTTTAACCCCCGGATCGCCCGGCAGGTGACATTAGTTAGGTTTTAGCGTCAGTTAGGGTCAGCGTAAATCCTAGGCTGACCTGCAAGTACCTGTGTGTAGCCCCTCCACCCAGCCTAGCCCAGCCCACCCAAGTGCAGTATCAATAGATCACTGACATTTATAAAACATACATAACTGCAGAGCAACGCCTGATCCCTGCGAACGCTAACAGTTAATTTTTGGTGGCGATTGAAGCAGGTTCTGACAACCAGGTGCTCTTTTGCCTGTAAGTCACATAGTTGTACCTATAAATTTAGAGGCAAAAATGTCCAGAGGTACACTAGTAAAGAGGCCTACACATTGCTGAGCATGACAGATGAGAGGGATGGGGAAGCCTCACTGTCATATTCAGACTCAGTATATGAACCAGTAGAGAGCAGTGGCACCCTGACAGATAGCTCTGACGACGGAGTAGTGGTCCCTGCTAAGGTCAGGTATACCCAACCCTGTTCTTCTGTTGCTGAGGTGCAACAACCGCAGGGCTCTCGTATGGAGCAGAGAGCCAGTACTAGTGCAGCTCATCCTTCTGGTGAAATGGCAAGCACCAGCAGCCTAATACACCCTGGTCGTAGACAAACCAGCACTGCAGTAACTCTTGGTGATTGGGTGAGTCCCATAAGTGCAGTTCAAGCTAGTACAGTGGCTAGCACAAGTAGTGTCCCGCAGCCACCAAGAAGACAATAGTGTCCTTCCCGCTGCATTTGCCAATCCTAAATGGGAGCCCACCACTTCTGCAGCTCCTGTACTTTCCCCATTCCCGGAATTCAGGTGGAAACAGTTGATTTTACGTCACTTGATTCTTATTTGCCGTTTTTCATGGAAGATCTCTATAGATCTATTGTGGACCAAAGCAATTTGTATGCCGGGCAATTTAATCCACATTTGACCCTTGCCAGAGAATGTAAACCTATTACGGTTTCTGAATTTAAGACCTTTCTGGGCCTATCCCTCCTCATGGGCTTAACTAAAAAAAGTGAGTTGCGGTCATATTGGTCCACTGACCCAATTCACCATATGACATATGCCTGTGTTCTCTGCTTCCATGACCAGGGCTAGATACGAGCAGATCTTGTGGTTTATGCACTTCATCGACAATGAACTCTGTCATCCTCGGGGTGACCCTGGATTTGATCAGCTCTTCAAAATTCAGCCCCTCGCAAACCACTTCAACCAACAGTTCGCAGCCTTGTTTATTCCCGATCAAGTTGTCTGCGTTGACGAGGCCCTGATTACATTTTCTGGCTGTCTTGCTTTCAAACAGTATCTCCCCAGCAAGAGTGCCAGATATGGGGTCAAGTTGTATAAGTTCTGTGACAGGCTATATATATATTTTTATGGTTTACGAGGGAAAAGATAGTCACGTGGAGCCCCCCAACTGCCCAGACTACATACGGAGTGCTGGCAAGATTGTTTGGGACTTGGTGTCACCCTTATTCAGAAAGGGTTACCACTTGTACGTGGACAATTATTACGCAAGTGTACCACTTTTTAGTCATCTTTTTGATTTTGGAACAAGCGCATGTGGCACTGTGCGATCTAATCGCCATGGCTTCCCCCAGCGGCTTTTAGATTCCTAAATTATATGGGGGGAGAGAGCGTGCTTGAGATGTAATAAATTGCTTGCAGTGAAATGGAGGGATACACGGAATGTTTTCGTTCTGTCCTCCATTCACACAGATACGAATGTCCAAATTTCAATGGCAACTGGTGTTGTTGAGAAGCCTCTCTGTGTCCACGAATACAATCTTAATATGGGAGGGGTGGACTTCAATGACCAGATGATGGCAGGACGAACTGGATACTTCCTTAAATTCCAGGAAGAGATCATCACAGCCCTTCTGTTTCCAGACAGTGCTGTGCCCCAACTTCACAATGTAAATGCAGTGAGCCGGCTACATGAGAGGCACTTCCCAGACGTCCTCCGTGGTACCTCAGGCCAAAGAACACCCCCCAAAAAGATGTTGTGTCTGTAGGAAACGCGGATACAAGCGTGACACCCGCCTTTATTGTCTCTCCTGTCCTGGCCAAACTGGTCTCGGCGTCGGTGAATGTTTCTGTCGCTACCACACAGTAGTGGAGTGTTAGCATAGGGTACAGCACGGCATGGCCCTAGGGCACACATATACAAGGTCTCCAAAGATGCCATCGCATTTTTAGAGACCCAAACCTGGAACCTTTACAGTTATAGTTACAAATGTAATTCTTTTATAATTTACTGTTTACTGTGTTTTCTTGTTAACCATTATTTTCTTTGCAGGTACGCCATTCAGCTGCAGCACTGATTTACCAATCTTGACAGCAACAGCATTTGCTCTCATGATACCTAAATCAGCAACTCCAGCACTGTAGGAGGTGATTTAAAAATGAGCATTTATGCCAAAGCATGGGGGCAGGGGTGGAGGGACGGATTGTCCCCATGCTTCGGCAAAGATTTTTTACTTTTTTTTTTGGTACAGATTGCAATAAAAAAAAGTTATTTTATTGAGTTAATGTTTTATTGTTTTCATTGATTGCTTTTCAGGTACGCCATTCAGCTTCAGCACGGATTTAATTATTTTGACAGCAACAGGGTTTGCATGGTGCATGTATACCTATCATTAGAAGTGGATGGATGCAGGGCGGTATTCTAATGGTGGGCATACCACTGATCAATCTCTTTTTCCGTTCATCCCACAGGCTGCATGAAAAAAAATAACATTACAATATATGCCCAACAAGGACCAGCAACGTACTGGTATGTTGCTGGACTTTGAGTGGTTATATCAGAATGATGCCTGCAGGTTTAGGTATCATCTTGGTATCGTTCCTTTCAGGCAGTGGTCAGATTTCATGTAAAAGCAATCCTAGTGGCTGATTAGCCGCTAGACTGCTTTTACAAGCAGTGGAAGGGAACACCCCCCACCACCATCTTCCTTGGTTTTCTTTGGCTCTCCTGCCCCACCGGGGAACCTGAGAATGCAGCCAGTGGTTCCGCCAGCTGATCATAGAGCTGATTGGAGACCAAAATGGCTCCAATCTTCTCTATGGCCTAAGAAACCTGAAGCTACGTGCATTTCATGACTTTCATGATATAAACAGTGCCATTGGGAAATTAGCAAAGCATCTTATTACACTGATCTTGATGTGGTCAGATGCTTTGAGGACAGAGGGGAGATCTAGAGTATAATAGACCCCAATTTTTTCAAAAAAGAGTACCAGTGTAAAAATAAAAAAGCAAAATAAATAATTAAATGAATAAATAAAGCACCCCCTGTCCCCTCATGCTCACGCACAAAAGCAAACTCAAGCGCCGGTCTCATGTCGTATGTAAATAGCAATTGCACCATGCATGTGCGGTATCACCGCAAATGTACGAATGATGGCAGTAATTCTAGCAGTAGTCCTCCTCTGTAAATCTAAAGTGGTAACCTGTAAAGGCTTTTAAAAATGTATGTAGTTTGTCGCAGCTGCTCAGTTGTGCGCAATTTTAAAGCATGTCGTGTTTGGTATCTATGTACTCTGTATAAGTTCTTTTTTCATATTTTACCAAACATTTAGTGTGTTTTAGTGCATTAAAATTAAAAAAATATATAATATATAATTACCCCTTTTTGGAAACTAGACACTCCAAGCTATTTGCTGATAGGCATGTTGAGTCCATGGAATATTTTATATTTTGCCACAAGTTTCGGGAATATGACAAAGATTTTATTTATTTTTTGCACAAAGTTGTCACTAAATTATATATTGCTCAAACATGCCATATGTAGAATTGCACCCCAAAATACATTCTGCTGCTTCTCCTGAGTGCAGAGATACCACATGTATGAGACTTTCAGGGAGCCTAGCCACATACAGGATCCCAAAAACCAATCACCGCCTTCAGGATTTCTAAGGCCGTAAAATGGTGATTTAACTTCCTCACTACCTATTACAGTTTCGGAGGCCCTGAAATGTCAAGATAGCACAAACCCACCAAAATGACCCCATTTTGGAAATTAGACACCCCAAGGTATTTGCTAAGAGGCATAGTGAGTATTTTGCAGCTTTCATTTGTTTTGGAAAAGGAAGAAAGAAAAGGAAAATGTATTTTTTTTTCTTTTTTCAAATTTCAAAACTTTGTGACAAAAAGCGAGATCTGCAAAATACTCAACATGCCTCTCATTCCTTTCCCGAAACTTGTGGCAAAATATAAAATATTCCATGGACTCAACATGCCTCTCAGCAAATAACTTGGGGCAGTGATGGATAACCTTGGCACCCCAGATATTTTGGAACTACATTTTCCATGATGCTCATGCACTCCGCAGTGTAGTTGAGCATCATGGGAAATGGAGTTCCAAAACAAGGTGCCAAGGTTTGCCATCACTGGCTTGGAGTGTCTAATTAACAAAATGGGGTCATTTGGGGGATTTTGTGCTATCTGGGCATTTCATGGCCTCCGAAACTGTGATAGGTAGTGAGGAGTGAAATCAAACATTTACGCCCTTAGAAAGCCTGAGGGCAGTGCTTGGTTTTCGGGGTCCTGTACGCAGCTAGACTGCCAAAAATTCCCACACATGTGGTATCCCTGTACTCAGGAGAAGCAGCAGAATGTATTTTGAGGTATAATTTCACATATACTCATGGCATGTGTGAGCAATATATCATTTCAGTGACAACTTTGTGTAAAAAGTTTCTTTTTTTGTCATTTTTCGATCACATGCCCCCTTCATTAGGGCTTGACTGGCAACCAAGTGAACAAACCAGTAGTGAGCTGGACCTACAATTGCATTTATTCCAGTGTGAGCTGAAAGCTAATCAGCAGCTTGTTTGGCAGCCAACCAACCTAACCTTTAATTGAATAAATTCTTAGCAGTGGCGTGGCACTTAAATTTCAACCCTTCTTACATTACACTGCAAGCCAAGGAGACCATAGAGATCTTCTGGGGTATAGAAGCCTCCTGCCCAGGAACCAAATCTTTTACATCAACAATTAATACCTTAAGATAACAGTAAAATAAACCTACAGGTCCAGCGCTATCTTTTCACTTTTCTCAACTGCCAATTAGGCGGCATTCACATCTGCATGTTTCTTTGTGGCTTGGCATTAGGGATGGGCAAACGGTTCGGCCCGAGGATAAGTTCGGGCCAAACTTTGGTTGTTCGGATGCTTGGCGAACACCGAACAATATGCGGTGTTTGGGGCAAATTCAAAAGGCGCCAGAACACCGTTAAAGTCTATGGGACACTAACATGAAATATCAAAAGTGCTAATTTTAAAGGCTTGTATGAAAGTTATTGTCATAAAAAGTGTTTGGGGACCTGGGTCCTGCCTCAGGGGACATGTATCAATGCAATTTTTTTTTTTTTTTTTTTTTAAACGGCTGTTTTTTTGGGAGCAGTGATTTTAATAATGCTTAAAGTGAAACAATAAAAATTAAATATTCCTTTAACCGCTTGATCACTGGGCACTTAAACCCCCTTAATAACCAGACCAATTTTCAGCTTTTGGTGCTCTCACATTTTGAATGACAATTACTCAGTCATGCAACACTGTATCTATATGAAATGTGTGTCCTTTTTTTCACACAAATAGAGCTTTCTTTTGGTGGTATTTAATTACCACTGGGTTCTTTATTTTTTGCGCTATAAAAGAAAAAAGACCGAAAAATCTGTAAAAAAAATGCATTTTTCTTCGTTTCTGTTTTAAAATTTTGCAAATTAGTAAATTTTCTTCATATATTTTGGCCAAAATTTATACTGCTACATATCTTTGGTAAAAATAACCCAAATTGGTGTATATTATTTGGTCTTTGTGAAAGTTATAGAGTCCACAAGCTATGGTGCCAATATCTGAAAATTGGTCACACCTGAAGTACTGACGGCCTAATCTAATTTCTTGAGACCCTAACATGCCAGAAAAGTACAAATACCCCCCCAAATGACCCCTTTTTGGAAAGAAGACATTCCAAGGTATTTAGAAAGATGCATGGTGAGTTTTTTGAAGTTGTCATTTTTTTCCACAATTCTTTGCAAAATCAAGGGTTTTTTTTTCGTTTTTTTTCACAAAATTGTCATATTAGCAGGTTATTTCTCACACACAGCATATGCATACCACAAATTACACCCCAAAACACATTCTGCTATTACTCCCGAATATGGCAATACCACATATGTGAGACTTTTACACAGCGTGGCCACATACAGAGGTGCAACATGCAGGGAGCACCTTCAGGCATTCTGGAGCACCCAGGCCAATTCTGACATTTCTCTCCTACATGTAAAAATCATCAGTTATTTGCTAGAAAATTACTTAGAACCCCAAAACATTATGTATTTTTCTTTTAGCAAAGACCTAGAGAATACAATGGCAGTTGCAACTTTTTATCTTGCACGGTATTTGCAGCAATTTTTCGAATGCGTTTTTTTTGGAAAAAAAAACAGTTTTGTGCTTTAAAAAAACAAAAACAAAACAGTAATGTTTTTGCATAATGTGAAAGATGAAGTTACGCCGAGTAAATAGATACCCAACATGTCACCTCTCAAAATTGCACACGCTTGTGGAATGGCGCCAAACTTCGCTACTTAAAAATCCCCATAGGCGACGCTTTAAAATTTTTTACTGGTTACATGTTTTGAGTTACAGAGGAGATCTAGGGCCAAAATTATTGCTCTCGCTCTACCGATCGCAGCAATACCTCACATGGGTGGTTTGAACACCATTTTCATATGTGGGTGGGACTTACATATGCGTTCGCTTCTGCATGCGAGCACACAGGGACAGGGGCGCTTTAAAAAAAATTTTTTTTTATTGTTCATTTTACTTTATTTATTTTAGTTTGATGCTTTTTTCCCCCAAAAAAAATTTTTTGATCACTTTTATTCCTATTACAAGGAATGTAAACATCCCTTGTAATAGGAATATGGCATGACAGGTTCTCTTTACAGTGAGATATGGGGTCAATAAGACCCCACATCTCACCTCTAGGCTGGGAAGCCTGAAATAAAAAAAAAACGATCCTGGCTTTGATCGTAGCGGTGAGTCGGTAGAAGCACCGGAGGGCGGCGGGAGGGGGGTCCCATCTTGCCTCCCATAAGAACAATCAAGCAGTGGAACAGCCACTATGATCATTCCTATGGTGTAGGGAATCGCTGGCTGAAAAAGCTGATATCTGAATGATGCCTGTAGCTGCAGGCATCATTCAGATATCCCCGCACAAAGTCAAGAACATCATATGACGGCGGGCGGGAAGTGGTTAAAATGCAATTTTTTTTTTACACAAAGTTGTCCATTTATACAATATTTCTAACACATAGCATGTACATACCAAAAATGACACCCCAAAATAGATTCTCCTACTCTTCCTGAGTACGGCGATACCACATGTGTGAGACTTCCACAGCCTGGCCACATACAGAGGCCGAGTACAGCTGAGTATGGTTGAGCATGGCGGAGTATGGCTGAGCATGGCAGGGTATTACAGGGTATTGCCGAGTATGACTGGGTATGGCAGAATATGGCTGGGTATGGCAGAGTATGGCTGGGTATGGCAGAGTATGGTGGGGTATTGCAGAGTATGGCAGGGTATTGCAGGGTATCACCGAGTATGGCTGGGTATGGCTGGGTATGGCAGAGTATGGCTGTGTATCACTGAGTATTGCAGAGTATGGCTGGGTATGGCAGAGTATGGCAGAGTATTGCGGGGTATTGCAGAGTATTGCGGGGTATTGTGGGGTATTACAGAGGATTGCAGGGTATTGCAGAGTATTGTGGGGTATTGCGGGGTATTGCAGAGTATTGCAGGGTGTTGCAGAGTATTCCAGAGTATTTTGGGGTATTGAAGAGTATTTCGGGGTATTGCAGAGTATTGCACAGTATTGTGGGGTATTGCACAGTATTGCACAGTATTGTGGGGTATTGCACAGTATTGCGGGGTATTGCAGAGTATTGCAGGGTATTGCAGAGTATTTCGGGTTATTGCAGAGTATTGCAGAGTATTGTGGGGTATTGCAGAGTATTGCGGGGTATTGCGGGGTATTGCAGAGTATTGTGGAGTATTGTGGGGTATTGCAGGGTATTGCAGAGTATTGCGGTCTATTGCAGAGTATTGCAGGGTATTCCAGAGTATTTTGGGGTATTGCAGAGTATTGCGGGGTATTGCAGAGTATTGCACAGTATTGTGGGGTATTGAGGACTATTGCAGGGTATTGCAGGGTATTGCAGTATTGTGGGGTATTGAGGAGTATTGCAGGGTATTGCAGGGAGTATTGCAGGGTATTGCAGAGTATTTAGGGGTATTGCAGAGTATTGCGGGGTATTGCAGAGTATTGCTAGGTATTGCAGAGTATTGCGGGGTATTGTAGAGTATTGTGGGGTATTGCAGAGTATTGTGAGGTATTGCGGGGTATTGCAGAGTATTGCACAGTATTGTGGGATATTGCACAGTATTGTGGGGTATTGCAGAGTATTGCACAGTATTGTGGGGTATTGCAGAGTATTGCACAGTATTGTGGGGTATTGCAGAGTATTGCACAGTATTGTGGGGTATTGCAGAGTATTGCACAGTATTGCAGGGCAGTGCAGAGTAGTGCAGGGTATTTCAGAGCATTGAGGGATGGCTGAGCATGGATGGATGGCAATTATCACTGAGCAGCGCTGTGGGCACTACACATGCAGCCCACAGCGCTGCTACCATCCGATCCCTCCCCCTCTCCGCTCACGGTGTACTGATCGGTACACAGAGGGGAGGAGAGGAACCCATGACGCCAGTTTGTTTACATGTGATCGCTCCGTCATTTGAGCGGTCACGGATGTTCTCAGGTGCGCGCCTCAGGGGGCGCGCAAGAGCGGAATCCTGGGAGGACGTCACTGTACGCCCTCCCAGAGTTAAAAAACTGGCCTGCAGCCGTCATTTGGCTATGGGCCGGTTATTAAGTGGTTAAATATCATGCCTGGAGGGTGTCTATAGTATGCCTGTAAAGTGGTGCATTTTTTCCATGTTTAGAACAGTACCACAGCAAAATGACATTTCTAAAGGAAAAAAGTCATTTAAAACTGATCGCAGCTGTAATGAATTGTCGGGTCTTGGCAATATAGATAAAACTCATTGAAAATGGCGTGGGGTCCCCCCCCAGTTCATTACCAGGCCCTTTGGGTCTGGTATGAATATTACGGGGAACCCTGAACCAAAACTTAAAAAAATCCATACCAGACCTGAAGGGTCTTTTATTCTATTTTAGGATTTTAAAGTGAACCTTGCGCTAAAATTTTTTAAAAAATGGTGTAGGGGTCCCCCCAAAATACCAGACCCTTATCCGAGCATGCAACCTGGCAGGCCACAGGAAAGGAGGGGGGATGAGAAGGTGGCCCCCCTCCTGAACCGTACCAGGCCACATGGCCTCAACATGGGAAGGGTGCTTTGGAGTAGCCCCCCCAAAGCACCTTGTCTCCATGTTGATGGGGACAAGGGCCTCACCCCCACAACCCTTGCTGTCAGAGGGGGGCAGGGTCACCCATTTACGTCATGAGGTGGCTCCGCCCTCAGCTATATAACAGCTGTCATTGAGAAGCGTCACTCGGCTGGAGCCTCCCATGGAGGTGGAAATGTTGCAGCTTTTTTTTTTTTCAGTCCGTCGGGCGGCGTGGATTTACGGGACATTTTTATTTTTTTATTTTCTAATAAAGGACTTGTCCCAAGCTGTCTCTTTTCTTTTTTACCATTTTTGACACTTTTTTGTGAAATGGTAGGGGTACATTGTACCCCGTTACCAATTCACATAGGGGGGGCCAGGACCTGGGGGTCCCCTTGTTAAAGGAGGGGTTCCAGATTCCGATAAGCCTCCCGTCCTTATACCCCCACAACCACTGGGCAAGGGTTGTGGGGATGAGGCCCTTGACCCCATTAACATGGGGACAGGGTGCTTTGCGGTCAGACCCCAAAGGACCCTCCCCATGTTGAGGGCATGTGGCCTGGTATGGTTTATGGGGGGTGCTCTCTCACCCCTCCTCTTTTCCTGCAGCCTGCCAGGTTGCGTGCTCGGATAAGGGTCTGGTATGGATTTTGGAGGGACCCTTATGCCATTTTTATTTATTTTTGCGCAGGGTTTCCCTTAAAACCCATACCAGACCTGAAGGATCAAAGGGTCTGGTATAGATTTGGGGGGGACCCCTATGCCATTTTAAAAAAAAAATTGGCGCAGGGTTCCCCTTAATTTCCATACCAGACCTAAAGGGCCTGGTGTGGATTTTGGGGGGACCCCCACGCAATTTTTTTTATAAATTTTTGGTTCGGAGTTCCCCTTATTATTCATACCAGACCCAAAGGGCCTGGTAATGGACTGGGGGGATCCCATGCCATTTTTTTCAATGAGTTTTATCTATATTGCTGAGACCCGACAATTCATTACAGCCACGATCAGTTTTAAATGACTTTTTTCCTTTAGAAATGTCATTTTACTGCTGTACTGTTCTAAACACAGGAAAAATGTGCCACATTAAAGGCATACTATAGACACCCTCCAGGCACGATATTTAAAGGAATATTTCATTTTTATTGTTTCACTTTAAGCATTAAAAAAATCACTGCTCCCGAAAAAACGGTTGTTTTTAAAACTTTTTTTTGAATTGATACATGTCCCCTGGGGCAGGACCAAGGTCCCCAAACACTTTTTATGACAATAACTTGCATATAAGCCTTTAAAATGAGCACTTTTGATTTTTCATGTTCATGTCCCATAGACTTTAACAGTGTTCGTGTGTTCTTCCAAATTTTTTGCCTGTTCGGATATTCTGGTGCAAACCGAATCAGGGGGTGTTTGACTCATCCTTACTTGGCATGCATTTGGAAATGTGCATATGTGAATGCATGACAATACAAGCGTGATGTGCATTTTAGAAATGCGTGGCTAAATGCACGTTTTCTGTGTAGATTGCTATGTGTTCGGAAATGCGCAGATGTGAATACAACCTAATTGGTAATGTATCCCAGTTGCTGTTAACATGCCATTATGGCGACACAAGCACAATGCGTGTTTGCAGCGTGAATTAAAAACATTTGGCAAAGCGTGCATTTTCTGTATGGATTGCCATGCATTTGGAAACGCAAAAATGTGAATGCATGGCAATGCAAGCATGATGTACGTTTTTGCAGTGTGTTTCTGAATGTGTGTAAATATGAATGTTTTCTGTACAAGTTGCTGTGCTTTCGAAAAAGCACATATGTAACTGCATGGCAATGCAAGCACGATGCATGTTTGCAGCTGTTTTTTGAAATGCACGGCAAGGCACACAGTCTCTGTGCAGGTTGATATGCATTCAGAAATGCACATATGTGAATGCAGCTTAATTGTTAATGACACCCCAATCTTGCTTTTCATGACGATGCAAGAGCAATTCCCGTTTGCAGTACGTTTTTTTGTGCGGGTTGCTGCATGTTTGGAAACTCACAGATGTGATCATGGTTAACAGATGTGTGTTTTGCATCAAAGTCCCAATCAAATCCCACTACATAGTCGCATGAAAATTGCCTTGCAGTAGCGTGAATAGAGCCTAAAGAAGACACCACCACCCTGGTTCTCTATATCGTGTGTTGCACTTTTATTATTACTGATGTGCACAGATCCATCATATCAGAAAAAACATTCTTAATAAGAGCAGTATAAGGTAGTATTGAGTATCCTTCATTATAAACGTCCTATACAATTATTTAAGTGTTAGAAATAGATGAAAGAAACAAAAATTTTAAGTACTTCAGCATAGCTTGTTGTTTGCTTTGGAGGGACATGAACAAAGTAAATTCTTCTTTCAAGTTTTTATTGGTTTGTGACCTCATTGGAGGGCAGTTATTACTGATACTGAAATGTGCGGTAATGCTTGTTATGTGTTTGTGCACTGGGGTGCCATTCATTTTTAAATGCATCCTAATGCACCTTCATAAGTAGGGATGGGCCGAACATCATGGGGTTCGGTTCGCATCCAGAACATGCGAACAGACCGAAAGTTCGCGTGAACATTCGAACACCATTAAAATCTATGGGACTCGAATGTGAGCAAACAATAGTGCGAATTTTAAAGGCTAATATGCAAGTTATTGTCCTAAAAAGGGTTTGGGGACCCGGGTGCTGTCCCAGGGGACATGTATCAATGGAAAAAAAAGTTTTAAAAATGGACGTTTTTTCGGGAGCAATGATTTTAATTATGCTTAAAGTGAAAAAATAAAAGTGAAATTTTCCTTTAAATATCATACCTGGGGGGTGTCAATAGTATGCCTGTAAAGTGGCGCATATTTCCCGTGCTTAGAACAGTCCCTGCACAAAATAACATTTCTAAAGGAATACAAGTCATTTAAAACTGCTTGAGGCTTTAATGTAATGTCGGGTCCCGGCAATATGGATGAAAATCAGTGAGTCAAACGGCATGGGTACCCCCCCCCCCCAGCCCATTACCAGGCCCTTTGGGTCTTGTATGGGTATTAAGGGGAATCCCGCACCCAAGTTCAAAAAAGAAAAGTCGTTGGGCTCCCAGGCCCTATATACTCTGAACAGCAGTATACAGGCGGTGCGAACAAGACAGGGACTGTAGGTTTGTTCTTATGTAGAATCTGTTTGTAATTTGGAACAGTTACATTTTGTAAGTGTAGCTCCAGCCAAAAAATCTATTTTAAAGCTTTTTGGAAAACATAGGGAAGGGTTATCACCCCTGTAACATTTGTTTTGCTGTCTGTGCCCCTGTTCAGAAGATTTCACCTCACTTTCTGTCCCAATGACAATTGGATTTTGAAAATTTGGGGTTTTTAAGGGAAACAAGGATTGGTGATAAATCAGTGGAGGAGACACCTTTTTCCCATATTAACTCTCACAGGAGAAAATTTCCCTTCCTAGGGGTAGATTTCCTCTCACTTCCTGTTGTCTCCCTCCATTTGTAAGTAGGAGTCGTTTGTAAGTCGGATGTTTGAAAGTAGGGGATCACCTGTATATACTATACGGCCTGCCGTATACACTCTGTGGAAAATTGGGCCTTAGGTGTTGGTGGTACCAGAACACTGTAAGCCTTCACAGTTACTCTTGGCGGACGCTGGAACGGGCCCTGCTGTAAAATATTATAACAAGAATTGGAATTACATGCCCCTGTTAAACAGGGGCAGGAAAATTGGGCCTTAGGCAGTGGTAGTGGTGCCACAACACTGCAACCCCTCACAGATACTCTTGTTGAGCGCAGGAACGAGCCCTGCTGTGAAATATTTGATCAAAAATTGTAATTACATGCCCCTGTTAAGCAGAGGCAGAAAAATTGGGCCTTCTGCAGTGGTGGTGGTGTCACAACACTGCAGCCCCTCACAGATACTCTTGTTGAGCGCAGGAATGAGCCCTGCTGTGAAATGTTAGATCAAAAATTGTAATTACATCCCCTGTTAAACAGGGGCAGAAAAATTGGACCTTAGGCAGTGGTGGTGGTGCCACAACACTGCAACCCCTCACAGATACTCCTGTTGAGTGCAGGAACGAGCCCTGCTGTTAAATATTTGAACAAAAATTGTAATTACACGTCCCTCTTAAACAGGGGCAGAGAAATTGGCCCTTAGGCAGTGGTGGTGGTGCCACAACACTGCAACCCCTCACAGATACTCTTGTTGATCACAGGAACGAGCCCTGCTGTGAAATATTTGATCATAAAATTGTAATGACATGCCCCTGTTAAACAGGGGCAGAAAAATTGTGCCTTAGGCAGTGGTGGTGGTGCCACAACACTGCAACCCCTCACAGATACTCTTGTTGAGCGCAGGAACTAGCCCTGCTGTGAAATATTAGATAAAAAAATTGGGCCTTAGTCAGTGGTGGTGGTGCCACAACACTGCAACCCCCCACAGATACTCTTGTTGAATGCAGGAATGAGCCCTGCTGTTAAATATTTGATCAAAAATTGTAATTACATGCCTCTGTTAAACAGGGGAAGATAAATTGGGCCTTAGGCTGTGGTGGTGGTGCCACAACACTGCAACCCCTCACAGATACTCTTGTTGAGCGCTGGAATGAGCCCTGGTGTTAAATATTTGATCAAAGATTGTTATTACACGCTCCTGTTTAACAGGGGCAGAAAAATTGGGCCTTAGGCAGTGGTGGTGGTGCCACAACACTACAACCCCTCACAGATACTCTTGTTGAGCGTAGGAACGAGCCCTGCTGCAAAATATTACAGCAAAAACTGTAATTACATGCCCCTGTTAAACAGGGGCAGAAAAATTGGGCCTTAGTCACTGGTGGTGTTGCCCAGAAGCAAAAATGTTCTTAGAAGCTATCAACATGAACATTGAGAAGGTATAGGATAGTCACTCAGCATAACAGGATAGTCACTCAGCATCAGCATAGGCAGACTTGAAGGGATCTCACATTCCTAAAAAAAATTAATCAGTTACATCAGCATCAGGTGCTTGGTAGCTGGTGATCCAAGACGGATTCATTTTTATGAAGGTGAGTTGATCAACCGAGTCGGTGGACAGGCGCACTGTGTGATCGGTTACAAAGCCTCCAGCAGCACTGAATGTGCGTTCTGAAAGAATGCTGGATGCAGGATAGGCCAGTAGCTCAACTGCATACTGTGCAAGCTCTGGCCAGTGATTCATCCTCAAGACCCAGTAACCCAGAGGATTTTCAGTTGGAAAGGTCTCCAAGTCTGATCTTGCCCCTAGGTATTCCTGCACCATGTACAACAGATGCTGGTGAAGGTTGCTGGAACCGAGCAGACCTTGGGGCTGCAGACAAAAAATTGTCTGAATGCATCGGTCAGACGACCACCTTCTCCACAGCTCCTTCTGTGACTGACCAAAGCCTCAGCAACACATTATCCAGGAGGAACCAGGAAATTGTAACCTCCCAGGCTCTGGAAATGCATTGCACAAACCTTTCTGCAAGGCCTCCCGAAGATGATTCATCCTCTGCTCCCTCTGCGATGGCTGGATAAGTGCTGCCACCTTACCGTTGTAAGGTGGATCAAGAAGGGTTGCCAGCCAGTACGGATCCCTCTCCTTGATACCACAAATCCGAGGGTCCTTTCACAGGCTTTGCAAGATCAGGGAGGCCATGCAGCGTAGGTTTGCTGAGGCATTCGGTCCGGAGTCCTCTGGGTCACTAAGGATGACCTGATCCGCAGCCAACTCCTGCCAGCCACATACAAGTCCATGGGTTTCTGGGGCCTGGAAACGATCCCTTGAAGACTGCTGTTGATGCTGAGTGCCAGGCTCCACCTCCATGCTGACACAATCCTCCTCCTCTTCCTGTGTGATAGGTGGGCCTGCAGGAATACTGCCTGGATAAAGGGGGCCTTGAGAGGTAAGGAAGTCCTCCTCTTCCTCCCTCTGTTCTGCCTCAAGTGCCCTGTCCATTATTCCACGTAGCGTGTGCTCCAACAGGTAGACAAGAGGGACAGTATCACTTATGCATGCACTGTCACTGCTCACCATCCTCGTGGCCTCCTCAAATGGTGACAGGACAGTGTATGCATCCTTGATCATGAGCCACTGGCATGGCAAAAAAAAAAGCCGAGCTCCCCTGACCCTGTCCTGGTGTCACACTCGCACAGGTACTCATTGATGGCCCTCTGCTGTGTGTGCAGCCGCTGTAGCATTGCCAACATTGAGTTCCACCTGGTGGGCATGTCACAGATGAGGCTGTTCTTGGGCAGGTTGCATTCCTTTTGGAGGTCAGCCAGCCGAGCACTGGCGTTATATGACCAGCGGAAATGCCCACAGACTTTCCTGGCCTTCCTCAGGAGATCCTGTAAGCCCGGGTACCTGCACAAGAACCGCTGCACCACCAAATTAAGGATGTGAGCCAAACAGGGAACATGGGTCAAGTGTCTCTGATGGAGGGCGGAGAGGAAGTTGGTGCCATTGTCGCAAACCACCATTCCTGGCTGAAGCTGGCATGGCATCAACCACCTCTGAGCCTGCCCCTGCAGAGCTGCCAGAATCTCTGCCCCAGTGTGGCTTCTGTCCCCTAAGCAGACCAACTCAAGCACCGCATGGCATCTTTTTTCCTGAGTGCTTGCATAGCCCCTAGAGCGCCTACAGAGCACCGCTGGTTCCGAGGACAAATCTGCACAGGAAGAGGCCATAGAGGAAGAAGAAGAGGAGGGGGTGGAGGAGAGAGGTGTGGCAGAATCACCACTACCAGCATTTTGGTGGCATGGTGGCAGAACAAGCTCCAACAATACTGCACTCTGTCCTGCATCCTTCCCAGCTGCCAGCAGGGTTACCCAGTGCGCCATGAAATAAAGGTAACGTCCCTGTCCATGCCTGCTGGACCATGAGTCAGTGGTAATATGCACCTTACCGCTGACCTCCCTGTCCAACGAGTCCAAGACATTACCTTCCACATGTCGGTAGAGAGCCGGAATGGCCTTCCAAGAAAAAAATTGGCTTTTGGGAACCTGCCACTGAGGTACCGCACATTCCACAAATTCTCAAAAGGGGGCAGAGCCTACCAGCTGAAAAGGCACCAGATGGAGTCCTAGCAATTTAGCCAAACTAGCATTCAGCCGCTGAGCATGTGGATAGCTGGGACCGAATTTATTTCACTGGTTTAGCAACTGGGGTAGGGAAATTTGCCTGCTACAATCGGATGTTGTTGTAGCACTAGCAGATTGCCCGGAAGTGCTTAGGACACCTAATTCTACACCTTCATTCCTCTCAGGTCTCTGAGAGGACTGAAGTTATAGTGGGGTTGGAGATCCCAACTGATGAGGAGCAAGGAGAGGTCTGCCTTGTTCTTTGTTGTGGGTCCTTTAAGTACTGTTGCCAATGGACTGCATGGGAGCTCGACATATGCCTGGTCAAGCATGTGGTGCCGAAGTGGCTGCTGTTTTGGCCATGCTTGATACACTTCAGACATGTGTTGCAAACAGCAACGATGCAATCTGCTGCACACGTATCAAAAAAGGCCCACACCAAAGAACTTTTGGAAAAGCGCGCGGAGTCAGCAGCGCCCTGCACATACGGAGCTCTGCGGTGTGATGCAGTTGGTTGCCTGCCCTTAAGCTGGCCCCTGGAGGGCATCCTGCCTCATTGGAGATGTGCCTCCTCCTCCCTTCTATCTGGCACCCACGTAGAGTCAATGACCTCATCATCCCCTCCCTCCTCGCCACTGGAGCAAACTTGGCAGTATGCTGCAGCTGGGGGTACATGACTGCCAGTTTCTTGTCCTTCTTGGGCACCCCCTCTCTCTGGGCTCACGTTACTGCCTTCAGCCTCATCCTGGGTATCTGCCACTGAGGTACCGCACATTCCACAACAGGAGGATACTTATGTGCTCCTTGGTGCCAAAACGGCGCTAACGCGAACGCGCGCGCCCGCGCACACTTGTGCCGCACACCCGCGCACGCCCGAGCGCTGCGCTGATGCCTGGTAAGAGCAGAAGGTTGTTGTATTGCCTGAACAGGGGCGCGCCGGTGCATAGGCGCATGCAAACGTCCAGGTCTGGTGCTGACAGGTCCCTGACATTGCCCCCCCCAAAGGGTAGCCTCCGGATGCCCATAAGCCTTCTTTTCTCAGGGTGGGTAGAGAAATAGGCGCAAACTAATCGCCTGGCTTGGACATTGCTGTCTGGTTCCCATGAGTTACTCTCTGGGCCGTAACCTTTTCATTTAATCAGGAATTGGTTTTGTCCTTGTCTTCTTCTACAGTCAAGAATAGCCTCAACCTCAAATTCTTTACTACCATCTACTAAGATAGGTTCAGGAGGTCTAGTTCCTCTACCAGGGAAGGGATCAGGTACAGCAGGCTTAAGCAGAGACACATGATATACCGGGTGAATCTTGAGAGAATCAGGCAAGGTCAGTTCATAAGATACTTCATTAATTCTCCTCTTAACCGGAAAAGGTCCCATAAATCTAGGTGCCAAATTCTTAGACGGACATGCTAACTTGATATTACTGGTAGAAAGCCATACCTGATCACCAAGTTGTAACTTCAACTCCCCTCTTCTTCTTCGATCAAAGACCTTCTTGCTGTTTCCCTGAGCCTTGGACACTGCTTCCTGCAACATCTGGTTGTTGTGGCTGAGGAAATCCACTGTACTCTGTACTGCCGGAACTGAGGATTCTGGAAGGAAATCAGGTAGAAAGGTTAAACGAAAGCCATAATTAGCAAAAAAAGGGGATTGACCGGTGGCTGAATGTTTGGCATTGTTGTAAGCAAATTCTGCTAGGGGCAGCAGGGATACGTTCTGTGTGAAGGATGTAAAGCATCTGATGTACTGTTCAAGGGTCTGATTGGTCCTCTCTGTCTGCCCATTAGTTTGAGGATGATAGGCCGAGGACAAGGCCAGTTCAATTTTCAGGGTTTCACACAGGGCTCTCCAAAAATGTGAGGTGAATTGTACCCCTCTATCAGAAACTATATTTGCAGGGACTCCATGTAGTCTGATGATTTTCTTGACAAATATGCGGGCAGTTTTGATGGCAGATGGAGTTCCCCTTAAAGGAAGGAAATGGGCCATCTTGGTTAAACGGTCCACTCTCAGAACATGGAAGCTCTACAATAAAGTCCATGGAAATCATTTTCCAGGGTCTATCAGGTACAGGCAAAGGTTTTAACAGGCCCCAAGCTCGATTTCTAGATGTCTTATTCTGGGTGCAGATAGGGCAGGAGCTGACATATTTTTCACAGACTGGGCCACCAGAATGTGCGTTGCACAAGTTCCAGGGTCTTGTGGACCCCAAAGTGACCTGCCAGTGGGTGTTCATGAAGAAGCTTCAAGACCTTGACCCGAACCTCCTCAGGAACAAAAATTTGGCTCCCCTTCCAGAACAATCCATCTCTGTTTACCAGAGTAGTCCCTGTAGGCCTAGATGACTCAGAGGATGCTTCCTTAATCTGGGAGAGTAGATCTGTTTGCAGGAGTAGGAAATTGTTTGCGGGCAAGATCGTGTCAGGAGTAGATAAGTCCTTCGGGTTGTCATGCATTCATGACAATGCATCCGGTTTAATATTTTTTGAGCCTGGCTGGTAAGTTATATGGAAACAAAAACGTGAGAAAAACAGAACCCAGCGGGCTTGCCGAGGCTTCAGTCGTTTAGCAGATCTCAAATACTCCAGGTTTTTGTGGTCAGTGTAAATTAATACTGGATGCATAGCCCCTTCCAACAGGTACCTCCACTCCTCCAGCGCAGTCTTAATAGCGAGAAGCTCCCGGTCACCAACATCGTAGTTCCTCTCCGCAGGGGAGAGTTTACGGGAGAAGAACCCCACAGGGTGCATTAAATCTTTGCTGCCTTTATGTTGTGAGAGTATAGCACCCACCGCTATCTCAGAAGCGTCAACTTCCAAAATGAACGGTAATGATGGTTCAGGATGACTGAGGATTCGGGCCGAGGTAAACAGTCTCTTGAGATTCTCAAAAGCATCTTGGGCTGACTGGTTCCAGGAGAAATGGGCATTCTGTTTAGTCAACTGCGTGATGGGTGCAATTATGGCCGAGAACCCCCTGATGAACTTTCTATAAAAGTTTGCAAACCCGATAAACCGTTGAATTCCCTTCTTGTCCAGGGGTACCGGCCAGTCCAGAACAGCGGATACCTTCTGAGGATCCATTTTGATGCCAGTTGGAGAAATTATCAACCCCAGGAATTGGATGCTCTGTTGCTCGAACTCGCATTTCTCTGCCTTTGCATAAAGTCTGTGTAAGCGGAGATGACCCAACACCCTGCAAACTTGTTCTCGATGCAGATCAAGAGATTCCGAGAAGAACAAGATATCGTCTAGGTATGCGATCACAAACACATCTAAAAAGTCCCTGAGAACATTGTTAATCAGGTGTTGGAAGGTCGCAGGGGTGTTGCAGAGTTCGAAGGGCATGACCAAGTATTCATAATGCCCAAATCGGGTCCGAAAAGCTGTCTTTCACTAATGCCCGGCCTGGATGCGGATCAGGTTATAGGCCCCTCTTAGATCAAGTTTAGTAAAGACGACAGCAGTCCTTAATTTTTGGAATAGTTCAGGTATCAGGGGTAGGGGATACCGATTTTTAACCATGATCTTGTTCAATTCCCGGTAATCTATACACGGGCGGAGATATTTGTCCTTCTTGGTGACAAAAAATATTCCGGCACCTGCTGGGGAAGTGGAATGGTGGATGAACCCTTTGGCCAAATTTTCATCAATATAAGTTTTTAGTACCTCTTGTTCTTTCTCTGATAAAGGGAAGATGCGTCCGAATGGGATCTCGGATCCTGGCAGCAACTCAATGGGGCAGTCGTAGGGGCGATGAGGTGGAAGGGAGTCTGCCCCCTTTTTGCTAAAAATATAGATGAACTCATGATATTGTTTAGGTATGGCCTGGTGCAATTTCTGGTCGGTGTCAAGACATAGCAGAGTAGCTGAGGGGTCAGGATCTTTCATCAAACAGTGCTCTTGACAGTAGGACGACAAGAATTTTACTTCTCCAGATGCCCAGTGGATGTGTGGATTGTGGGCTTGCAGCCAGGGAATGCCCAGGATAATGGGAAACAGTGTAGAGGTAATGGCATCGAGGACCAGCAGTTCCTTATGTTGAGAGGAAGTGGTAGCAAACAAGGGCAGAGTCTTCTGAGTTACTTGTCCGGATCTAATGTGGGAACCATCAGCTAGGAAAACAGAGAGTCCATGAGTCTTAGCCCGCAAAGGGATATTATGCTGGCTGGCGAAGATTAAATCGATAAAACAGCTGCATGCTCCTGAGTCAATGATAGCGTTGACTGGAATTATCTCTTCTCGGAGCTGTAATGAGAGAGGAATGGCAAGGTGGGTAGAGTTGGCAGACAAAGCAGACAAAGCAGAGAGACTGGTAGACACAGAAGATGAGCACTTACTTAGTTTGACTGGACAATTATGGACATAGTGCCCGGTTCCACCGCAGTAGAGGAACAGGTTAAGTTGAGGACGTCGAGCACGTTCTTCAGAAGACAAGGCAGGTCGCATCAGTCCTAGCTGCATGGGTTCGGAAGTGTCAGGCGTAACGTTAACTGGATTCACACTGGGTGAAGGTAGGTAGCGTGCTGCAGGAACCGGAGCCCGTGCTATCATCCAGGCTGGGCGGTTTTGTTGAGCAGAGCGTTCAGATCGTCGTTCTCGGAGGCGACGATCAATCTGAATTGTCAAGGAGATCAAGGCCTCAAGAGTATCTGGTACACCGACTCGAGCAAGTTCATCTTTCAGCCCTTCAGATAGACCCATGCGGAACTGGTGGCGCAGTGCCGCATCGTTCCACTGTGTGTCCACGCTCCAGCGTCTGTAACATAGTCAGTAACATAGTCCTCAGCTGGTCTGCGGCCTTGCTGGAGCGCGAATAGGGCTGACTCGGCTGTGGCAGTCTGCTGAGGGTCCTCATAGAGTTGCACCAAGGCTTCAAAAAAGGAGGGTAAGGATTGGGTTAAGGCTGAGTCCCCCTCAAGTAAACAGTGAGCCCAGGTCTGAGGTTCTCCTTGTAGGAGGGAAATCACAAACCCCACCTTGGTGACTTCCAGTGAGAAGGTTCGGGGTTGTAAGGCAAAAAAGAGCTGGCAGGCATTGCGGAAGGCCCGAAACTTAGTCCAGTCTCCGGAAAATCTCTCAGGGATGGGGACCCTTAGTTCAGGTGGAAGCATTACAACAGAAGGAGCTGGAGCAGTCTGTGCTGGAGCTGCGGCTGAAGAGGAGGCCATGGGATTAGGCCCAGCAAGATTCTGAACTTGTCCTTCCAGTCTGGTATAGTTATCCTGAAGCGATTGTATTGCTTGAGTGAGGACCGCAAGATGTGTGCAGATCTCCTTCATCGGAGAGGTATCTCCTGCAGGCTCAGTCATGGCTGCTTCGTACTGTTAGGTACCTGGTAGTAGAGCCTGACTTGTAGGAGAAGACCTCTCATACAGCGCTGGTTCAGGAGCCACTGGAGTGGGGACAGTGGTCTCCTGAGCACAGTGGGGTAGGAGTGCCTGTTGAAGTAGAGTCTCAGATGCTGGAGCAGGGTGGAGATCCCTCCAGGGATGGCTGGACTGCAGGTGAGGTGGTAACCGAGAGCAGCAGGCAGTAACACTGGAGATGCTGAGATCACTGGAGCTGGAGCTGAAGGTGCAACAGCAAGGAAGCAAACAGCAGGCACTAGCAGGTCAGACAGTCTGGGTCAGCAGGTAAACAAGACAGGCAATAACGGCAGGCAGAGGCAGAGTCGGAAGGGAGGCAGAGGTCTGCAACGATATTAGTAGAAACAGCAGGAGGGTCAGACAGGCCGGGTCGGGTTGGAGCGGGATGGATGGTCAGACAAGCCGGGTCAAATCAGGTAAAAGATCAATCAGGTGCAGGTTTCACAGAATCACAGAGCTGAGATGAAGCAGCAACACACCCCTGCAACAGGAGTATACTTACGCGCTCCTTAGCACCAAAACGGCGCGAACGCGCACGCGCACCCGCGTGCGCCCGAGCGCTGCGCTGATGCCTGGTAACAGCAGAAGGTTGTTGTATTGTCTGAACAGGCGCGCGCCGGCGCATAGGCGCATGCAAACGTCCAGGTCTGGTGCTGACAGGTCCCTGACAAAATGTCTGCAGTGAGATCTAGCTAAACTGGATACAGTGGATAGATATATATATATATATATATATATATATATAGCAGACTGTATATATATATATAATTTATTTCAAAAGATTTTTATTTTGAGAAAAAGCAATTATACAAAACAGAAATATACTGTGTCAAGTATAAGCATTAAGAAACAGAGCAGTATCTAAAAAGTAAATACTGAAACAGTTGCCTTCGGCATGGACTACTTGTAGTCAAGGACTCTGGGATCTATAAGTAGTCTAGCAAAAAAAGGGTGTCAGAGAAAGCTATAACCTGCTACTCATGGGATATTCCTCTACCCGCCACCCCAGACGGGATCACACTGTGCCGGGGTGAGGAACCCCCAAACAATCTTGATGGTCTGAGCTCTCCCAATGAAAGCTCATACCCCATTAAGATTACGTCTCCGAGAGCTGAAGGATAATGTAGAGCTACAGGGGAAGTGGGAATTGAATATTTCCTTGCCCCGCCGTGATTGTTGACACTGAACATGTACAAATCTGAGCAAACAAAGTACCCATGGAACTGAAAATAACACCAAGGTCTAGAGGAGACCTGAAGAAGAGAGAATAGGAGGAAAGAAGAAAGAAAGAAAAGGAAGGAGGGGAGGGGAGGAACATCACTCATGCGTTCAAGATATGCTTTATGTGGATCTATTAGGAGGGCCTAAAGCTACTCCTACCAATCGAGCCCATGGATTCGGGATACCCTCAAATTTCTTCACAGTATCCTGGACTATACTAGTGAGCTTTTCCTGGGACATTATCCAGGATTGTCACGTACCTGGTAGGTTTTGAGCTTGAAGTGCAGAGAAAGACCTCCCTTACAGCTCCCACTCCTGTTCCCCTGGAATGGAGACAGAGGGCCCAGGAGTGAGGAGTGGTATGGGTGCCTGGCAGGATCAACAGTCACCGGAAGTTCAGGAGTGGTGGCACCCTCTGGAGCCTGAAGCTGAAGAGTAGGCTGGAATGCAGAGAGGACCCGGAACCACAGCAGGTAAGTAAGCAGGACTGAAGAGCTGGACTGCAACCAGGAACAAGCAGCAGGTAGTAGCCTGGAACGCTGGACTGGAATCAGGAACAAGGCAGCAGGTAGTAGACTGGAACGCTGGTCTGGAACTAGAAACAAGGCAGCAGGTAGTAGACTGGAATGCTGGACTGGAACCAGGAACAAGGCAGCAGGTAGTAGACTGGAACGCTGGACTGGGACCAGGAACAAGGCAGCAGGTAGTAGACTGGAACGCTGGACTGGAACCAGGAACAAAGCAGCAGGTAGTAGACTGGAATGCTGGACTGGAACCAGGAACAAGCAGCAGGTAGTAGCCTGGAACACTGGACTGGAACCAGGAACAGGCAGCAGGTAGTAGCCTGGAACGCAGGACTGGAACCAGGAACAAGGCAGCAGGTATTAGGCTGGATCGCTGGACTGGAACCAGGAACAAGGCAGCTGGTAGTAGACTGGATATTGGTATCAGACAGAGGGATGGTCAACAAGCCGGAGGTCGGTATCGGTCAAGCAGCAAAGGTACCAGAGGTAACACAGAGGGATGGTCAGGCAATCCAAGAGGGTCTGGTGCAGGCGGATAGCAGGATGGTCTAACAGGAAGCCGGGTCAGATAGCAGAGTACACAGGTCCGATCAGGTTAAGGCACACGGAACGCTGTAGAGCAGACAGCGGGGATTGAGTGTGACAGGCCGGTTTAAATAGCCTGCCTAGCACTAGCGGGAGTGCGCGCGCGCGTGCCCGTGCGTGACAGCACCCGTGAACGCGCGTGCATGCGCAGTGGAACCCGTGTCCCCGTGCGTCTGGATCGCCGATTACTGGCAGGATCTTCATGACAAGGATATTTTCCTTTTGGCTGCTGGGAGAGAAACTCCCGGCCGTTTCCAGGCTCTGGCGATCGTGAGCTTAGCCCCCAGCAGCACAAAGTGTACCAGTCTGCAAGAGGATTTAGGGATCCCCGGGATTGGGGCGTTAAGAAGAGCCACCAAGAGTTCTGGGAATCCGAGACTCCACCAGCTCTTCCAATATATTGAATATTCTTTTCCAGAAGGAACGAATTCTGGGGCATTCCCACCAGATGTGAGACATTGTGCCCTTGAGTTGACAACCTCTGAAACAGAGAGGGTCAGCCGTTGGAAAGATTGAGGCCAGTCTAGACGGGGTATAGTACCATCTGGAGATCACTTTCAGGCTGGCCTCCACTAAAGTGGTATTGAGGACACCCTGGAAGGATTTGAAACAGGACCTCTGCCAATTTTCCAAGTTCCAGTTAAATTGGAGCTCGGACTCCCAGGCCTCCATAAAAGTCATTTTTGAGCATGGCGAGGTAAGTGACGAGTAGATCACTGAGATCCCACCCCTCTGGTCTCTGGCTTGACCACACCACATTTCATAGTCAGAAAATTTGGGGGGTAAATCTTTGTCTTTACATAGCATTGCAAGAATTGGAAAATTTGGCTGAAATGAAAGGTTCCAGATAAGGGCATATCTAGCGTTTTGGTGCAGTGTTTTATAGTGAAGGGGGCTGTGGCCGTGAAAAATTGTCCTATCCTGTATAGGCCTTTATCCACCCATCACTTGAAGGCCTAACATTTTTCCCCGGGGGGAAGTCTGGGTAATTATAAATATGAGTGAGGGGTTGTGAGGGGGATGTCATTTTAACTGAATTTACCCTCCCCAACCAAGAAATATTATTACTGGACCAGGTGTTTAGGTCTGCTTCAAGCTTACGGTACATGGGAGGGTAGTTATGGCTGTATAGAGTTTCAGTTTTAGCTGTTAAGTTAATACCTAAGTATTTGATGGAGGAATCACTCCATTTGAAGGGAAAGTTCTGTCGCAAGAGATTAACAGTCTCGGGTTTTACAGAGATGTTGAGTGCTCGTGACTTTGAGTAATTAACTTCTAAACTGGACAGTTTGGCGAAGGCATCTAAGGTTTTGCACAAGTTGGGAAGGGAGGTTACGGGGGAGGTGAGAAAGAGCAGGACGTCATCCGCATATAGCCCACATTTGTGAGTTTGGGAGCCGCAAGTCACTCCCTTGATGTTTGGGTTATGACGAATTGCAATGGCAAGCGTTTCAATGGCCATTGCAAATATGATCGGCGAGAGTGGGCACCCTTGTCTAGTCCCTTTTTTAATTGTAATGCGTTTGGAATAATATCCTTGCAGGCGTATATTGGCACTGGGGTTGGAGTAAAGTGCCTGTATCAGACCGAGAAATCTTTGTCCAAAGCCCCAGCGCTCCCACATGGCAAAATGTATGGCCAGGAGACAGAGCCAAAGGCCTTTTGTAGGTCCAACGACAGGAGCATACCAGATTGTTTAGGACCTCCCGCCCAATTAGTTTGTAGGATGGAGACCAGGTCTATGGCCCGCCTTATTTGGTCTGGGCCCTGTCTGCCGGGAATGAAACCCACTTGATCCTTGTCTATATATATATTGATGAAGGAAGCCATGTGATTAGCAAGAATCTTAGTCAGAATCTTAACATTACAGTTAATAAGTGATATAGGGCGATAATGTCCTACATCTTCCGGATTCTTATCCGGTTTAGGGATCACTGCAATGTATGCAGTATTAAGTTGTGGATCAAGTGGGTTCCCCTGTGTTTTGGAGTTGAAGAAGTGTGTTACGTGTGTAGCTAAGGTGTTGGAGAAGGTTTTATAATAGGGGTAGGACAGACCGTCCGGGCCAGGGGCTGAACCATATTTTAGTGATTTTATTACTCCAAGTACCTCTCCCTCTGTGAATGGGGCTTCAAGGCTGTCTCTATGTTCCGCTGAAAGTGATGGAAGAGAGAGACTGCCCAGGAACTAATCCAGCGTGGTATCATTCGGAGGAGATCTTGGTGAGTAAAGATTGTTATAAAAAAACTGAAAGGCGTCTAAGATTTTGGTGGGATCAGCCGTGGTGCCCTGTCCTGGGATCTTAATTTTTGGCATAGTATGTGATTTAATTTGGGGCGTTGATTTGGCGGCCAGCATGGAACCCACCCTGTCCCCTTGTGTGTAGAATTTGTGTTTGTTCCAGCGAATTTGTTTTTCCGTCTTAGCTGTCAGGGCTAGGCTGAGCTCCAACCTGGCCTTGTCTAGCTGGGATATCGAGAAGAGGGAGGGGTTGGATTTGTGAAGTGCCTGAAGTTTGGAGTATTCGGCCTCTAGGACTTTTATATCAGCCTCTCTTTCCCTCTTAAGTTGGGAAGCGAGTCTGATTAGCTCCCCTCTAATAAAGGCTTTGTGGGCTGCCCATAATGTTTCAGGCGAGATGCCCTCAGTTTTGTTTAGAAGGAAATATTCTTTTAAAGATTTGTCCAGCATAGTGACATGGATTGGATCTGAGAGAATGGATTTGTTAAGTCTCCATTATCCCCTACGCGTTCTGCGGTGGTGTTCATGTATTTCCATGACGACCATTGAATGGTCAGACAAAACAGTGTGTTTGATATGACATTTTATGATCAATGGGACGGACTGTGTTTTAACGAGGAGGTGATCAATCCTAGCATAGGAGTTGTGGGGGTGGGAGAAGTGGGTATAGTCCCTTTTAGTAGGGTTCAATTCCCTCCAGACATCCGCTAACCGATTGGGCATGAATGAGTCTAGCTATTTTGAGGCTTTGTTTGGTAGGGGGGGTTAGTCCATCTGCGGGGGGCCTGGATTTGTCTAACCCTTGATCAAAGGTGGTGTTTGAATCACCACCAAAAATAACCGTACCTTCTAGGGCCGGTGAGAGGGTACTCAGAAGGTTCGGGAAAAAAGAAGCTTGGCCCTTATTAGCGGTGTAGTAGGAGACTAGGGAGTAGATCTGTCCATCTATTTTACCCTTAACTAAGAGAAACCTGCCGTTTGGGTCTTTAATTTCTGCAAGCCAACTAAAGTTGCAAGATTTGGCAAACGCTATGGCCACCCCTTTGGTCTTATTTTCCGCGCTGGCCAGATAAAAATTTGGAAAGTGGGAGTGAAGGAACTTAGAGCAGTATTTGGCTGGGAAATGAGTTTACTGCATTAGAATCATATCCAGTTTGGAAGATTTAAAGAAATTAATGATCTTCCATCTTTTAATGGGGGAATTTAGGCCCTGTACATTGTGGGTGGCAATCCTTAAAGTTTTGAGTGTGCGATCAGCCATGAGACCCGAGAGAGTGAGTGCTACCGAATCTACCGTCACTTACCGGTGCTGGGGCCTTCGGAAGCCACCCTAAAAGGGGGTGCGGTACCTTGTCGACAATAGGAGCCTCCGATCGGGGGGTTATACCTCTGGACTGGTCTGAAATGAAAAAAACTGATAAGTGATGTTCCGTGAGTTGGGGGTGGAAGGGAAGAGAGAGGAAAGATGAGAGAAGGAAAGAGAAGAGAAGGAAGAAACGGGAGAGTTCTCTCCCCCTGGGGCCACATAGAGCCCAAGGAAGAAAGAAGACCCCCTGTCATCTCACTGTAACACGTGAGAAAAACCGCTGTCAAAAGTCCAATCACGGTTGGACTTCCTATTCCCCAGAAACCCACGGGTGACTAAGGGATAGGAGGAGGCACATGCATTCCGCCCCAAATCAGGGCGCCCTACAACCTGTGATAAATGTTAACTATCTATCGCTGAAACCAAACAAGCAAGAACAGGTTGTAATGATTGTAACAAAAATATGAGTTTTCTGAACCCCAGATATACCCCATCTTGAATGTGCCGTTCTCCAACTCTCTATGGAGCAAAGAGTGGAGGTGGAGCAACGGGGACCTGAGCTTGAATAATAGAAAAATAGAAAAGAAAAAAAAAAAGGAAGAAAATTGTCAAGCTAGGAGAATTTCAACTTTTCTCTTGTCCCCTTTCAGTGGAGGGACATCAGTGAATAAAACTGCTCCCAAGGAGAGGGAGAGAGTCAATTTCTTCTATCAGGAAGCCAGTCAATAGCGATAGGAATTGACATCAGGAGACACAAAGGATGTTGTGACCATGTGGTCATGGTGGACCGTATTGGGAAGATCTTATGGACTTATTCTTGGTCCATAGAGGGTTTGGAGAGCCGCCCGGAGGGGGGTGCTTATTGGAACCAGAGGAGGGGGGGTGCTTCCGTGTCCATTTCCTGAGAAATTATCTTCAGGTTGAGTAGGAGCTTCTCTCCTGTTATAAAGCTGGAGAAGGAGTGGTTCTGTCCCTTGTGAGAGAATTTGACCGCAAACAGAAAGGCCCATTTGTACCTGATGTCCTTCTGAGCCATAGCAGATAGGAGGGGTTTCAGAGTTCTTCTGCGCTGTATGGTGGAGGGGGAGATATCCGCATAATTTTGCACTATGTGACCTTAACAGGAAACTTGGGGAAAGACCCGGGACTGTTTCATGACGGCTTCTTTGACTTCATAATAATGTGGTTTAGCAATGATGTCCCTAGGGGAACCGTCTTTCCTGGGGGGACCCAGGGCCCTATGTACCCTGTCCAGCTCCAGATGTGCTGTTGGAATGTTCGGGATCAGTTCTCTCATAAGGTCCTGCGTGGCAGCTATGACATCTGTAATTGTTTCTGGTAGGCCTCTGATCCTAAAGTTCAGCCTTTGAGATCTGTTCTCCTGATCATCTATGCGGGAGTTTGCTGTATCTAATTGGTCTTGGAGGGATTGATTCAGGTCAGAGTTCTGGTGGGAGACTGCAGCAGTCTGTTCAAGCTTTCCTTCAATGGCGTCCATTCTGGAGCCTATATTCTGTAGGTCCGCTTTGATGTCTCCTGTTATTTTAGCTGCCGTGGCCTCTAGACCCCTTTCCAGGAGATTGGAGAATTTAGAGAAAAGGTCTTCCTTCAGAAGCTGGGTATTTTGGGTCGATGGGCTGAGGGGGATAGGAGCAGCATAAATGGATGCCATCGGGCCTGCCGGGGAGAAGGCCTGTTCTCCAAATGTGCGGCTGAGAAAGGACTCTGTGGAGGCTAAGCCTGCATTCCTGCGTTGTGAGGGCCAGGGGTGATGTGGAGAAGGGCAGGGGTCAGCACTTGCCTGTGTTCCGGAGTAGCTTCATTAAGGGAAGCATGGTGCTGTGCTGCAGCAGCGGCCGTGGCGGCCATCTTGGTACACCTGGTGCGGGTGGAGGCAGCGAATTCGGGGATCAGGCTTCTCCTGACCCCGGATCCAAGCATATGGGGGTGTTCTCCGGTGCTTGGGGGGTTCCTGAGCCGTGTCTGTGGCAGTCGAGCGGGGTTGGAAAGGCTTGCTGGGCGCGCCTGAAATGGTGAGGTGCGGAGCTCCTGGCTCAAGCAGCCATCTCGGAACTCTCGCGCATGCACACTCCCTGTATATATAATTTAAATACACTGCAGCTAACTGAATCAACTGCCTGCCTGCAGAATTTTAGAAACAGTACAGCAGGAACAGTCTGCAGTGAGATCTAGCTAAACTGGATACAGTGGATATATATACCTGGTGCCGGTGGAGGCAGCGAATTCGGGGATCAGGCTTCTCCTGACCCCGGATCCAAGCATATGGGGGTGTTCTCCGGTGCTTGGGGGGTTCCTGAGCTGTGTCGCAGAAGAGAGTTTAATAAGACTCGTGGCCACTCATTACAATTAGAAGAAAAGAGGTTTAACCTTAAACTACGTAGAGGGTTCTTTACTGTAAGAGCGGCAAGGATGTGGAATTCCCTTCCACAGGTGGTGGTCTCAGCGGGGAGCATTGATAGCTTCAAGAAACTATTAGATAATCACCTGAATGACCGCAATATACAGGGATATGTAATGTAATACTGACACATAATCACACACATAGGTTGGACTTGATGGACTTGTGTCTTTTTTCAACCTCACCTACTATGTAACTATGTAACTATATATATATATATAAAGCTGTCTGACTGTGTGTATATATATATATATATATATATATATATATATACACTGCAGATAACTGAATTAACTGCCTGCCTGAAGTATATTAGAAACAGTACAGCAGGAATGGTCTGCAGTGAGATCTAGCTAACTGAATAAACTGCCTGCTCAAAGTAAATGAAATGACACTCTCTCTCTCTATCTCTCTATCTCTCTCTCCGCCAGCAACACACTACACAAGGCCAACATGCAGGTGGCCTTATATAGTGTGGGGTGTGGACTTAACCCCCTGAGCCTAATTGGCCAAAGGCACCCTACCTTTGGCCACTTATGGCTCTCTTCGCTGACGGCGCTGTGATTGGCCAAAGCATGCGGGTCATAGTGCATGCTTGGCCAATCATCAGCCAGCAATGCACTGCGATGATGCAGTGAATTATGGGCCATGATGCGCCGCTTAAATTTGGCGCGAACGGCCCATAATGTTCAATCTTCATCGAACGATCGAGCAGCGGATGTTCGAGTCAAACTCATGTTCGAGTCAAACTCATGTTCGACTCGAACAGACAGCCCATCCCTATTCCTAAGTATGAGGGCTGCTTTGCACTTCACTGTGGAAAAATGTAACCTGCTATAATTTCATATGAGCCATAGGATTTTTTAGCATTGCAACATGCATCAACACATAACAATGTGTGTGGCGCAGTTAGTGGAGTATCCCTAATGTGTAAAATACATGCAGTGCACACAGGCTCCAAGACTCAAGCGCTCCCTATACACTTAGGCCTGGTTCACAGCTATGCATTTTTAGTACTTTTTCAGTTTTGCAGAAAAACACTACAGTCCATTTAACATGGTTTCCTATAGGTCATGTTCACATCTGTGCATTTTATGGAAAGGGCCAGGGACTTTTTCCTGGTTTTTGGTTCCACAGACTTCAATGGATCAAAAATGTGTATTGAAAAACGCAAAATGCACCTGGAATATGCAAACTGCAACTTGCATAGTTGTGAACCAGACCTAACTGCACATAATGGATATTTCATTCAGAAAGCTCTCCTCTGTCTTTTTTTTGAGCTGCAACTGTCACTTGTCTCTGCAGCTCAAAGGTAATTCACAGTTCAGGAACCAGTGAGGGGAGGAAGCTATAATTTGATTGGCTGGACTTTGGCCACTCCAGACTTATGTGAGTCTGGAAATGAAATCCCAATCCACTACCAACTGCTGAGGCTGAGCTCAATGATAAAGTTAGTGTCAGGGTGCACAATGATGGAGACACAAAACCTGAATAAAAAACCTTGGCTTTGGCTCAAACCTCTAATTTGATGTACTTAAATCCAAAATTCTTACTTGATTTATATATATGAGATAGGGTTGCCACCTCATCCCTTTAAACCCAAACACATATGAATTGCACAGGTTCTGTGGCTGATTAAGGTGGTAATTAAACTCACTTGGTGCTTTATCTGCATTTAATTAGCCTCAGAACCTGTGTAATTCATATGTGTTTGGGTTTAAAGGGATGAGGTGGCAACTCTAATATGAGACCAGGGAGTCAGCTCAGTGTGACGTATAAAAAGCCATATATTTATTTGTATCAATATATATCAAAAAACACATAAATCTTATTAAAATCATAATTGGCCAATTGTCAGAAAACAAAAAACAGCAGCTGCGAAGAAAAATGATACCCCTCCCCCAAAAATTCTTAGTTCCTTGCCAAAATAATTGAAAAGCTTGTTCAAGTAAATCCCATTAACATGAACATAAACTAGGAAGTCAGATGTTATATTTACTCTTATTAGGGACCAAACAATGAGTCTATGCACATATCACTGTAATCCACATTGTTATTGAATCATCATCCAGGAAGCAATAAAGCCTTCCACTATGATTCAGTGAGGTTACACTTGTGATCATGGATAATATACTATCTTTGCAAAATCAGCTGGACACTCCAAGGGAAGGTGTGTACTGCTCAAATGCCTGGGTTTACCATAGCAAAATTCCACATATATAATGAGTGCCATATAGCTCATATACATTTCTTCCCAACAGTTAACTCCAAGGAGATCATTTTCCACTCTCCAACCAAATGCCTGGGTTTACCATAGCATGGTTACACATGTACTGCACATACAGTGTGACACATATGTATTTTCAACAGGCAACTGTAAATCCACCTTGTAGGGATCTTTTCAAACACCTGTTAAACTTGGTATTATGTGAGCTTATTGTCTCCTTAAAGAGAGGAGGTGCAAGCTTTGATATAAGGATCACAAATCCATTTATCACAGTTATGCCCCGTACACACGGTCGGATTTTCCGATGGACAATGTCCGATCGGAGCGTGTTGTCGGAAATTCCGACCGTGTGTGGGCGCCATCGGACATTTTACATCGGATTTTCCGACACACAAAGTTGGACAGCAGGAGATAAAATTTTCCGACAACAAAATCCGATCGCGTCAATTCCGACCGTGTGTGGCCTGTTCCGACGCACAAAGTGCCACGCATGCTCAGAAGAAATTCCGACACGGGACAGCTCGTTCTGGTAAACTTAGCGTTCGCAATGGATACAGCACTTTCGTCACGCTGCAATGTTCAAAATGGTTTATTACAGCGCACTCTCTTCTTCTTTATAATGTGACAAGAATTAAGTCGTTTTGCTGCTCGTATTCACACACACTTCTCACAAACTTTTATTTGTGTTGTTTTAGTGGGATTCCCGCAATATATTGTTATTAGTTGTCACATCTGACAGTTTTATATTTTTTATTTTTTTTTTATTTTGTATTTTAAGCCTTTTTTTTTATTTAATGTTTGAATTTTTTCCAAGGCTGATCTTTGTTCAATGTTATTTTTATTTTTACTCCAGAATATTTTTGTGTGTGTTTTGTGTGTCAGGTTACCCCAACACCATTATTATCTTTTATTATTTAATCTCCAGGAGATTGTTTGTTGTTGGTGTCCCTTGTTCATTTCACATTGTATATTTGAAATGTACCTGAATCCTCACAAACCAACTGTCCTTTTTGAAGTAAAACACATAGGAGAGTATAATTCAAAACAAAAATCCTTTATTAAGGGATCAGAACCAAACAAAGAGGAAGGCAACACTGGATCAACAAGAGAAATTAGCGAAGCCTGGGACCCCCACGGCAGACATCAATTCTTCAACATCAAAATTGGTGGCCTGTGGAGTCCATATGTAAGGGAGGGCAGTCTGGTCCGGGATTCTCAGAGACTCGGATAGCAGCAGATGACATCTGTGTCCCCAGGCTGTGGTACCACAAGAGGCTGCATCTTTTGGCCGACCAGATTGAACCCAGGGCAATCACTCTCTGGTCTTCCTTTCACACTTCCTTCCGGGCTGTGGCTGTGCAGTTGGAGATGTGGCAGGAGGAGGAGTAGGACCTGGAGGAGGAGGAGGAGGACTGGGAGGACCAGGAGGAGGACTGGGAGGACCTGGAGGAGAGGGAGGAGGAGGAGGAGGACCTGCAGTAGGAGGAGGAGGACCATCCCAAAGCTGTGTGTGAGGTGTAATTTGGCCCCTCACACCTTTCGCCAGAGCCTCTGATATGAGGGCCTGACACAAGGCTTTTTGGCCCTCCTCCATCCTCTGCATTTTATAGGCAATGAATGCAGCAATGTTCTCCTGCCTGGTGTGGGGTGCTCCCAGGACCTCTGTAGCCCTCCAAAAGAATCTTATAGCCGCCTCCTCTAGGGCACTCATCCTACTGCCACTTTCTGTTTTCAGGTGTGGTGGAGGGACCTTGATATCAGCCAGCCGGCTCGGCCTGGCCACCTCCTGGCTGAGACTTCCCTGTGTATGAAAAAGGGACATGGTTTTAGTTTTTGCATCATCAATCACAATCCTAAATTAGTACTCCCAACTAACATCTAGGTAACATCATTGATTGGACAAGCAGAAATATTTAGAGGAATGCTATACCTGGCTCAATCTGGGCTCCTCCATATATGGCCTGGAAGGCCCAGGTTGGGCATCAGAAGCCTCAGCCGGGGGGGAAGGAAGCGTGGAAGGAAGACTGGCGAGGGATGGCCTGGGTTCAGTCTGGCCTGCCAGAAAGTGCAGCCTGTCGTAGTACAACATCCTGGGGACATAGATGTCACCTGCTGCTCCGGATCTCTGTGAATCCAGGACTTTCTTGCGCTCCCTCAGATATGTGCTCCTCAGGCCACCAATTAATATCTTTAAATAAGTGATGTCTGCCGTGGGGATCACCTGCTTCACAATTTCACACAATTGCTCCAGTGCTGCCTTCCTCTTTGCTTGGTTCTTGAAATGGGGGTGGGTAATCTCCCACAGACAGGGCAGCTCACTTAGCATATCAATGAATAGTGACATGAAGTCAGTATCTCTCATTAAGATATCCATGTTCACTGCAAGACACAACACAAGACAAAGCCTAATGTCAGACCAAACTCTCCTAATCTTGTTACAATATAGGCCTTAATCTAGAAGCAGTATAGGCCCAAGTTTGTCTCTTACCTTCGTTCTTACGATCGGCGCGTCCAAAGCTCCTTCCTCCGCTCACAGATCGTACGTAATACGCACGCGTGTTACGCTTTATACACACTGCGCATGCGTGTAACTCCACCCGCCCCTGACGTTCTTTCTAGTCTATTCCCCGCCCCTTTTCGTTCGGCGCAGTGGGGGAAGAGCATGATGGCGGAGTTACAACAGGTGCGTGATAATTCTAACAACGAGGAGGAGGAGGAGGAAAACCCGGATCCAGGCACGTCCCGATCCAGAAGGAGACGTTTTAAGGCCACAAATATGTCGTTTGGGGAGATGTTGGAGATGGTAGACATCATGAAGAAGTCCGACTATGACGGAAAATATGGGCCTTACCCCAACCCCAACATCAGAAAGGCCAAAATCATTGGTAAAGTGATCCGGAGTCTGGAGAGGAATTTCGGGGTACGAAGATCTAAAGATCAGCTCAGGAAGCGGTGGTCGGACCTGAAGTTGAGAGAGCCAGAGCAGTACCGAAAGATCCGGAGAGTGCTGCAAAAAAGTAAGTAGTTGTGCTGTGTTCCTATTCTTTCTGTCTTTATTCCGTTCGTTCTGCTCCATATGCTTTTAGTAATTGTAACGTTTAAAAAGGTCAACTTTAATGTTCATGGGCCCATTATTCGTTCGTATCAAACATTTTTCTTTCGGCCTCTAGAACACCATTGTTTAGGCCATATGCATTTTCCCACATTTTTTTTGGGCCTACTTGGATGCCAAATATTTGTTTGTGTAGATGGGTTTGTTACTAGAATGAAATGCCAACTAGATTGTGTGTAAGGAGAGGACACTGAGCAGCTGTTTTCACATCTGGACACTGGAGCACTAGTGTGGGACACAAGAACACCATTTTTATTAGGGGGGGCACACAGGTGCTCCAGTGTATACTATAGGGGGGGGGCTACATCTGTGAAGCTTGTACCAAACAGGTAAAGTATTGCAGCTTGACAAAGGACAATAAAAAATATACATCTTGGAACTCGGCTAAAATAGACAATTGTACCCCACTTCCAAGCAATGTTTCCTATTTCTACTTCTGTCATCAAATATCTGTGTGCTAATTATACCATTTTTGTTTTACATAGGGGAGAAAAGACTCGGACACCCCTCATCCCAGGAGACCACAGACCCCCCCCCCCTCTGGAAGAAGGGGAAATACCAACCCAAGAAGCTGAGCAGGAGGAAGAAGAAGATGTGGTGGAGATTGGCACCACAACAGGTGAGTGTCTGCGACCACAGGCTCAGGTAAAAGAGATGGATGTTGGCAGATTTTTGAGACCTGTTTTTTTTGTTCTTTATCTCTTTTTAGGTGATCGTGATCCAGAACGCTTTACATCTGAAAGTGCCCAGATACTGATCGGGGAGATCATGGGGTGTAATCTCCAATTGCAAAACATCCAGCAACAAATCAGTGATGTTATTAAAAAAAATAATAACATCATTGATGTTTTGGGGCGAATTTAAACCCCACAAAATCACCTGTTTTATCTTACTAAAATTTTTACAATGTTTAGAAAAGCCAAATTTGGAGGATGCACACAGTGTGCCAACATGTGCTATCTGCCATCACGGGAGATCAATGGACGCGTTTTGGGGGTGCAACCCCTTCCTCAATTATAAAGTAGCGTTGAGGAAGGGCTTGCTCCCCCAAAACATGTCCCTTGATCACCCCTGATGGCAGATAGCACATGTTGACATTCGTAAATTGGTGTGCATCTTCCAAATTTGGCTTTTCCAGGGGTGATTTCCCCCCATCTGAACGTTATATCAAACCCAGTTCCTAAATACTGATGTCTGATATAGCCTTCAGGTTTTACCTAATGTGAACTTTGTAAGTTCAAGTTTTTTGGCTTTCTTGTTGGTTTTACACAGGCCTGTTTTATCTGAAATGGATATTTCGATTTTTGATAATGCCCCCCCAAAAATTGTTATACAACAAACATGTTGTTTTGTTTTAAAAACCTTTGGTAAATGCACATGTGATTGTGCAGGTATAAAAAAGTGCCTTACTCAAGAATGTGTGGATTATTGTCTCAACACTACAACACTTTTGGGGTGATGTAATAGCTGTTTTATGCAAAAATGGGGGTTATTTCCTAAGGGCAAATACACTTTGCACTACAAGTGCAGGTTCAGTGCAGTTGCAAGTGCACTTGTAGTGAAATGTGTTTTTGCATTTAGGAAGTACCAGCCAACACTATTTTTTATAAGGTTACCCAATCACGACATTTTCTGCACTCAACACATTTCTGTCAGGGTCAGCTCAAACAAACACAAGCAGTAAATGTCCACCAAGAATTGCTTTTGGTTGTTTTTTATTTGAAAAAGGTGTCACAGATTGTCTGGCATATTGATAGCCCCCCTACCCGCAAAGAACTCCAGGTATCGTAACCGGACATCACGGGCACTCAGGGAGGGCAAGCCAGGACGGCCGCTTTCAAGCGCCGTCATTGTTGATGTATTTGGGATTCCGGCCTCAGGCCCAACTGAGCCAGCATAGTTGGCTGAATGTTTTCTTAAAAAATTATGGAGAACACAGCACGCCAGTATAATATGGTTCAGTTTATACTCCGCCATATGGATGGGTGTCAGAAATAGTCGGAACCGGCTGGCCAGGATTCCAAATGTGTTCTCCACCACTCTTCGGGCTCTGGCCAGCCGGTAATTAAAAACCCTCTGTTCCGGGGTGAGGGTCCTCATCGGGAATGGCCGCATCAGGTTGTCCCCCAGCGCAAACGCTTCATCAGCAACGAACACAAATGGGAGACCTTCAACATTGTCCTCTGGAGGTGGCAAGTCCAAGCTGCCATTCTGGAGACGCCTGTAGAACTCCGTCTGGGCGATCACTCCACCATCGGACATCCGGCCATTCTTCCCCACGTCCACATACAAGAACTCGTAATTAGCCGACACCACCGCCAACATCACTATACTATTAAACCCCTTGTAATTATAATAGTACGACCCCGAGTTGGGTGGTGGGACGATGTGGACGTGTTTCCCATCAATTGCCCCTCCGCAGTTAGGAAAGTCCCACCGCTGGGCAAAGTGGGAGGCCACAGTCTGCCATTCCTGTGGCGTGGAAGGAAACTGTTGAGGAAAAAACAATAAACATTACTATTTTTTCACAGAAACATGGCAAGCAGATTAGACACAAACATTATGGGTCAACCTCCAGATAGTATTTATTAAGGGGAATTTTACAACAACAAAGTATAAGGTACACCTATCATATTCCCCCTCCCCCCCCTCTCATGGGCCATTTCTAACATTATAGGGGGGGGGGAACTCTTGGACAGGTAACCCTCTTCACTTCATTGAGAGATGAATGCCTAAATACAGGGTATTACTTGGAACAGCCCCTCCTTAGTTACACTATTGGCAGCCCACTGGACAGGTAAGAAGTGTCGTAATACAAAGATATAAATACACACTGTACACATTTGAGCACATTTGGACATTCTGCTATTACCTATCAAGATAATAATAGGATACAAAAACTTTAAACAGTACCATTGGAAAGTATACAGGCAGGCCCTTGCACTACATGCTTTGGGGAATTCATCCATAAATCTGAGCACTAAAGAGGTGGGTATAGTGTGTATGGGTTTGGCAAAGTCAGCAGATAGATGATTGAGGATAGATAGAGAATTGGGATCAGCTGACTTAGCAGTTGGGGGAGGGAGGGTTACAAAAAATTTGGGGACACCACTAAAAAAAGCCTCTGGCCCTCTGCCTGAATTTAAATCAAAAATAACATTTCCAAACATTTTAGGGGGTGTTTGGGGTAAAGCATTACTATGGAGCAGATAAAATATATTGTTAAGTGACTACATGAGGTGAATATAGGGCAGGAGACACCATGCTGGGGAGGTTATTGAAGGGCAAATATGTATGAAGGACCTAAAATAATAATTACAGAAAAATCCAGCATGCATGAGAACAAAGGGGACATTCACAGCATATTACAATCATGGTAATTAGGGAATGAGGAAAGAAATACAATATATTAGCAAACATTCAATACAATAAAATGTGATATTAAAGGATAAAAATCTTACCTTCATATACTCCTTCTGCAGGACCTGGATGATGGCAGAACAGGTCTCTGGGATAATGATCCCCAGAGCCTGGGGGGAGATGCCTGTCGAGAACTTGAGGTCCTGCAGGCTTCTCCCTGTGGCCAAATACCGCAAGGTAGCGACCAACCTCTGCTCTGGAGTGATGGCTTGCCTCATGCAGGTATCCTGCCTGCTGATATAGGGGGTCAGCGAAGCCAACAAACGGTGAAACACGGGGTCCGTCATCCTGAGAAAGTTCCTGAAATCATCAGGATTATTCTCACGTATCTCACGGAGCAAAGGCATATGACAGAACTGGTCACGCTGAAGCAACCAATTCTTGGTCCATGAACTCCTCCCCACCCTGTTCATGGACTGGACTTGTGTCAAGGTCAGGACCCCAACACCAAGCCCCCGCACAGCACGAACTCTACGAGGAGTACGCATACGCAACATGGCTAGAAAACGGTCGGCTGCTCAGAACGAAGTAACAGAACGCACTGAAGAACAGCAAGGCCTGTGAAGAGCGACCTGAAAAACAGCAACGAGCAGGCAAGATCACACAGAAAACTCGGATACGAACTGACTGCACGCACTGAAGAGCAGATACAAACCCACAAGCACAAACTGAACGTCAGAAAACGATTTGAAAGCCACGAGTCTGAAAAAGCACGAATCGTCTCTCACCAAACTTTTACTAACACGAGATTAGCAAAAGGAGCCCAAAGGGTGCCGCGCTTGGTTCTGAACTGGCCTTTTCTAGTCTCGTCGTACGTGGTGTACGTCACTGCGTACTTGGCGATCGGAAATTCCGACAACTTTGTGCGACCGTGTGTATGCAAAACAAGTTTGAGCCAACATCCGTCGGAAAAAATCCGAGGATTTTGTTGTCGGAATGTCCGAACAAAGTCCAACCGTGTGTACGGGGCATTAGAAGAAGTAAAACGTAACCATCCATGCTGGCCCAGGAAGGTCCAATCAATCCATGGCCCATCCATGTGGAAAATATGGTTTTGAGACAAAAATGATTATGGAGCCTGTGAGCACTGCTTCCTCCTGACCTACAGTGTGTACGGCCTGTTCTCCACTAATAACTGCCTTTTTTCTACTGTCTGTCAACTGCACCCTCTCTATCACCTTTCTTTACAATCAACCTTTGTATTGCTTGTCCCCACCACCAACTGCCCACTCTGTACCCCCAGGTCCCACAATTAACTGCACCCTCTGTATAGCCTGTCCCCACCATCAACTGTCCCATCTGTACTGCTGGCCCCCACCATTAACTGTAGCCTCTGTACTTCCTGATACCACCATCAACTGTCTCCCTGGGTCCTGCCTGTCCCCAACATCATAGTTACATAGTTAGTAAGGTTGAATAAAGACACCAGTCCATCCAGTTCAACCTGAGTGAGTGTGGGTGCATGTCTAGAATTGTTCCTATCCCTGTACATTGTTTCTCATTAAGATGCTCATCTATATATTATTATTTATTCAAGGTACCCATATAGCGTTGTCAATTTACGCAGCGCTCCACACATACATCGCACACTCACATCAGTCCCTACCCTCAAGGAGCCCACAATCCAAGGTCCCCAACTCACATTCATATACTAGGGCCAATTTTGGACAGAAGCCAATTAACCTACCAGCATGTATTTTGGAGTGTGGGAGGAAACCAGAGTAAACCCACGCAGGCACAGGGAGAACATGCAAACTCCAGGCAGGTAGTGTTTGGTATTCAAACCAGCGACCCTTTTTACTGCTAGGTGAGAGTGCTACCCACTACACCACTGTGCCCCCTCTGTGCTGTTGCCCCCACCATCAGCTGCTCTTACCTATTTCTAATTCCTATCCTCACCATCAATTGCCCCCTATGTACAGTCTATCCCCACTATCAAATTCCCCATATGTACTGCTGGTCCCCACGAATAACTGCCCCTCTGTACTGCCTGTCCCCACCATGAACTGTCCGATCTGTACTGCTGATTCCCACCATCAACTGCACCTCTGTACTGCCTGTCCTCATCAACCACTGCCCTCTCTGTACTGCCTGCCCCCAACATCAATTGCCTCTATCTGTACTGCCTGTCCCCACCATCAACTGCCAACTCTGTACTGTCTATCCTCACCAATAACTGTCCCCAGCATCAATTGCCCCCTCTGTACTTCTGCCCTCATCATCAGTTGCCCCTATCTGTACTACCTGTCTCCACCATCAACTGCACCCTCTGTATAGCCTGTTACCACAATCAACTGCCATATCTGTACTGCTTGCCCCCTCGTCTATACTACCTGTCCCCACCATCAACTGCACTCCTTTGCACTGCTTGTTTTTTCCTCCCACTGACACCAGTGAAGAAACATGTTTCCTCCCATAAACACTGCCACAGGGGCATTTTTGAGTATTATGAAAACCCACTTTTACAATGCTTAAAGTGATGTTTATAACTGCCTATGCAAGCACACAGGGTGTGAACTTAGCAATGATAATATAGATTTGCATAGCTAACAGGAGACAAACAGATGCAGGAAGTTCAAGTTCAAGTTCACTTCATTAATATGAATGTCATGAAAACACACTTTTACAGTGCTTAAGAAAGATAAGTGGGATTTATGACTCCCTGTGCATGCAGAGTGTGAGCTCACCGATGATAGTACAGATTTTCAAAGCTAACTGGGGACAAAAAGGTCACAGATGCAGGAAGTTCAAGTTCAAAGGTTCCTGTTAATTATTATATAGAGGGCAAATAACAACTGTGATTTTTTTTCCATTAACATATCTACAGAATTTTGCTCTGAATTAATTTTTTACCAAGGAAAATCACTAAGAAAACATGTTTTGTTTCAGAATGGCATTTTTTTATTATTATTATATACATTTGCAACATACATGTATATTTGATGTTCACTTTATTTGGCTAATTTAAATTGAAAAGCAAATTTACCTGTGGTAGTCTTTTGTTTAAATTTGACACAAACTATTTACAAAGCTAAACCCTTTTCACAATACCCCACATTGTTTGCAATCTAAACATCTAAAGCTGGCTATAGATGGATCAAAATTTGGCCAGTTCTCTTGATATGGAATTTTATAAGATTTTAATTTGATTGGCTGCAGCACTGATCAGTGTATTCTGACAATTGCACAGTGAGGAGGATTCCTCTATCCACCTCGCTTGTGTGGATGGGGAAATCTGTTCATATTTTTTTTTTTTTTTAACATCCTGCTGGCTGATGTAAAAAAAAAAATCCATCTATGACCAGCCTTAGAAAATCTATGTCATGCTTATCTATTAGTTGTTGCAACCTCCCTCCAGCTGCTGGTAACTGGTCATGTTCCTAACAACAAATGGTTAAATTCAGACAAAGCCAGCTAATCAATTCCTCCACCTGAACACATATCAATTTTTGTCATTAGCTTTATAACCTACTGTTGCTGTCTTTAGTACCAAGACAGTTTACAGTATGGCACAAAAACAAGCCATAAGGGTGTAGACGACATGCGTAGGGGGTTGAGCAGAGGGTGTAAAATGGTTTAACTTTATGAAACAATTTTTCAAATCTTGCCCTTGCCCTACATTTCTAATTGAATGTGAACTTAGGAAAAGTTGTGTTTTGCTCCTGATCTATTGCTATGATTCATTCAGCCAGCATGGATATTTCCTATTCAACTCAGATTAATTTCCGATTTTGGATTTTTTTTTAAGTTCATTCAAATTGAGCAAATTCAGTATCAAATAGCAAAAACGTTTTTCTATTCCCAGTTGCATTATGACTCCTCTGTGGTTAATGTCTCTTGAGCGCTGCATTCCTATACTTAAGCCTCATACACACGATCGGACTTTCCGCAGACAAAACCTCGGACTATTGTCCGAAGGGCGTTGGCCTCAAACTTGTCTTGCATAAAACGGCACACAATTGTCGGCCAACAAACCCGGATGTTCTAGACGTACTATGAGCCAATAAAGAGGAAGTTCAATTGTCATGCGCCACCCTTTGGGCTCCTTCTGTTAATTTCGTGTTAGTAGAAGTTTGTTGATTGTTGATTCACGGTTTTCATTTTGCGGTTTTAATTTTGCGCTTTTCATTTTGTGCTTTTAAGTTTTGTTCTAAATGGCCGTTCGTCAACCTGACATGTTGCGGAATCGGAGGATATAACGTGTTATTTATTATTGGCCTTGGAGTTATTGCTTTGACCCAAGTCCAGTCCAGGAACAAGAGGAGGAGGATTTCTTGGACCAAAAATTGGTTTCTTTAATAATCGTGACCAATTATGTCATATGCCATTACTGCGGGAGCTCCAGGAGAATAATCCGGATGATTTTCGGAATTATCTCCAGATGACGGACCCCTGCTTTCACCAACTCTTGGCATTGCTGACCCCCTATATTAAGAAGTAGGACACATGCATGAGGCTTTTATTTTATTTTTTGGTTGAATAATAATGATTTGATTTGTTATATTTTCTATATTTTTGGATGCATAGAATGCACGTTTTGGTTAAGTTCTATTGGCAGATAGCATGTCTAATTTTATTTGTTTTCTTTTTTTAATGTACAATAAAAAAATTGTGGAGAATAATACTTGGCTACGTGTTTTACTTCAAAGGACAGTTTGGGAGTAGGAAGTTACAGTAAAAAAAATACAATGTAAACTTGACAAGGGACACCAACATAGTTGTATCTCTGATCTTAAAAACCACGGAATAATGGTGTTGTGGTAACTTGCCCAAATAAAAAAAAAGCATATTAATATTATTCTAGAAAAAAAAGCCTTTGAAAATTCGTTTGCAATAACTCCATCAGTATCAACAGCAAAGCAGCTTCATTATTATCCCATTAAAGAAGAAGAGAACGTGCGCTGCATTTCGAGATTTCATAATTTGCCACGTCACGAATGTTAATTTTCCATTACGAATGCTAGTTTACAAGACCGACCGCTTCTGGCTCATCCTTGCTACTGAGCATGCATGTTTGTACTTTGGACTTCTGTGCTACAGACTTGTGTACACACGCTTGGAAAATCCGACAACAGACATTTGTCTGCGTCAAATTTTAAAACCTGCCATCCAACATTTGTCTGCGGAAAATCCGACAACAATTGTCCGATGGAAGGTACATATGGTCGGATTTTCCGCCAACAGCCTTTTCCGCCAATATTGTGGTTTAATATTTTAATCTTAATATGGTTTAGTATATTCTGTTGGATATTACTGTTGTCTATATCACTATTGTCTAGGTTTCCTAAGTAAGGGCAAACCATTTACTACACACCATATATTCTGTGTGGTAGAATTGTGCATAAATAACGTAATAGCTACTACTGTGACACACATGCAATGGACCCATATATTTGTAAGGTGTCACCAGGAAATCAGCGCTGTATCAGGCCGTTCCACGGGGATTTAATCACTTCATTGGGGCTGTGGGCTTCAGTCTGCATTGTCCCAGGGAAAATGGCCGCCGACACACAAAAACATGGCCGCTGCCATGGGACTGTGGGCTTCGGTCTGCATTGTCCCAGGGAAAATGGCCGCCGACACACAAAAACATGGCCGCTGCCATGGGACTGCGGGCTTCGGTCTGCATTGTCCCAGGGAAAATGGCCGCCGACACACAAAAACATGGCCGCTGGAACACAAACACACACCAAATATGGCCGCTGGAACGCAGGTGCACTACGGACCTCACAGCATATAAGGATAGGGGAGACGATGCAGGGACCAAGCTCTCATAGAAGTCCGTGTGACGAAACGTACGTAGGGTGTGGCCTTTGACTGAATGCCTTGCTGACATCTCCCTGCAAAGCTGATGCTTAGGAACATCTTTGTAAGCATTGTACACCACTCATTTTTTCCACTACAATGTGAGTACCCTTTTTATCTGACCTAATAAATAGTGTTTTTAAACGGTTTCACACTATGGAATCCTTTTTTCTTATGTCCTTATGATATCATCCTGGTCCTGGTCTTGCCAAGTACTGCTGCACAGTGGCACATACTGTGACTACTCGTTACCCCTGCAGGGGATATACAGCTGGTGAGTCTCTGCACAATCACAACACGAGACACCAGCACTGAATTAACACCTTTTGTGTGCTTTGAGGAATCCTACAATGGACGCCTTTTTTCACTTATAGTGCACCGGGCATATACCCACATGAGCTGTTTATTATCATAGAACCATTTGCATGGCACGTGTGTTTAGTACTTTTTAGAGTGACCTTTTTATAGGGCACTTGTCACTTTGTTATTTGCAACATTTGTAGAGCAATATTTTAATATTTATTTATTTAGCACCAGACACCTTAGAATTTTTTGCATGTCACGTGTGATGTGTTTATTGCAACTTTGTGTTTTCTAGTGTTTAGACACAGACCACTTCATGCTCTTAGCAGTGGCTAATACCGTTTTTTCCTTTTGAGGGAATATAGCACTAGACACCTTGGATGCGATTTATTGCACTCATTATGCTTCTTATGTTTAAATCACCAGTCACTTTAACCCATAGGAGTGGTAATAACTGCCATACATATTTCACTTAAGGGAATACACATGTGACACTTTGGATAAAATTGTATATATGCAGACATTTCTTTTACAACTCTGGGACAGCGCCACACTCACACACTTTTTTCTTTTTTCACTTTTTCCGCTCATTCCACCCCCTGTGGAGTCAGCGTATGTGAGGGCAGCAGTCTATCAATTTAGGAATATACTTCCCACCTAGGCTTCTAATTACACCCATTAGCGCAGATTCCCTATTTCTTCTGTTACATAAGAGATATAATGCCTACAAAACTTCCCTCTGAAGCAGAAAATTTTACAGGAAGCAAGGGAACAGGGAAGCCAATTGTGTATGAGGAGAAACCAACTGTTTTATTCCAAGACCTCTCACAGGTTACATTACAACATGACAGAGCTCTCCATCTTTTGCTAGAAATACTGGGGTTGATTTACTAAATTTGGAGAGTGAAAAATATGGTGAAACTGTGCATCATAGACAGTCAGCTTCTAACTTCAGTTGTCCAATTAACCTCCCTGGCAGTATGATTATTTCAGATTTTAGGTGCTGAAAGCGTTACCCTTATTTTGCATGGAAATTTGGCGTTTTATATTGTAGGCCTGTAATTCTTAGGAATAACTCACTTAAATCTGTTCAAACAAGAGTCTAGTAGACATCCTGGGTATGATAAAGTTTGAAAAACAAAATCATAAATTATAATAAATAACTATAAATAATTATAAGAAATAATAATAGAATAAAAATAAAAATTATTCGATAATGTAATCAAATCAAAAACACTGAAATTTGCTCAATTGCAAGAATTGTCGCTGTCATTACTTTCAGTGTTTGATGATGAATTTCCCCACAAATCACTATCACTCAATTCTGCAATTGATTCTAATATATTATCGCTGTTTTCTAGCTGGTCTATGAGCACTTTTGATGTAAACGGACATTTTTTGGTTGTTATGGACAATCTCCAGTTTCCTGGCAGAAAGAACAGTGTTTATAATATAAAACTGCATGCAGGGCACTGGACAAACCACTAGGGGCAAAGGGGATGTGTAATTATTTGATACAGTACTGTAATCTGTAAGATTACAGTATACTGTATCTATACTGTGTTTTTTACTTTTTGAATTTGGCGCCGAACTCCGTCCCCGTGCGTCGCAACGCTCACAGGGAATGGAGCTCGGCACTGTGAATCGAGCGTGACACGGTGGCTCGCAGATCACAGCGGGGAGATATCGCAGGATCCAGGGGACAAGGTAAGTTAGCTCTTCCTGGATCCTGTGTTCCTGTCTGGCTCGGGGTTAACTTTTGGTACTGAAATTCCACCCCGAGCAAGACTCGGGAATACTGCCAGGGGGGTTAAGCTTTGACAAAAAAAAAATAAAAATGGAAGCTGATTGGTTTCTATGCAGAGCTGCATCAGATTTTGCACTCTTCGTTCACACTATGGCTTACCTACAATTCCGAATCGTCGCAAATTGCAGGACACACTTGCGATCCCCGTTACTTTCAATGGCACCCGAATCACGGCACAATTTGAGTGCCAATGAAGGTAACGGGGATCGCAAGCACGTCCTGCGTTTTGCTGTGATTCGGAATCACAGGCAGAATCACAGCGATTCCACCCATGATCTGGAACGCCATGGTTTGAACGGAGCCTTAGTAAATCAACCCCACTGAGACAACGGGGGATTTAGTATAGATGGAGGTTTCCATTCTGCCTCACAGCTACAAACCAAGGAAGAACTGCAAATTTTCAGACTCATGAAGACCTAGTAGGATTTCACAGACCACTCAATATCCCACTAGTGGAGGTTCTGGACTGGTACAAAGATCTCATACAACATGCATGTGTGCGTGAAGAATTACTCCCTCAACTGTTACCACAACATACACCAAGAAGAAAAGATCCCAAACCAGGCTATACTCTCCTAATGAAGCCAGCTGGAAAAAGTGCTGATCCATACCACTAAGGAGAATCCTGAGAAGACACAAGCAGAGCTTGCTGAGAGAGACTACAACGAGCTGTGAACAGTTTAAAATCTTCAATAAATCAGCACAATTACTGAGATTAATGGTTTTAAACTTTTTTTTACATGATTTGCTCTTTACTCTTCCTATCTGTTTGTTACTGTTAGTTACTGCTTGGAAAGGTGCTTACCAATTTTATTGAGTAGTAGGGATGAGCTTCGTGTTCGAGTCGAACCCATATTCGACTTGAACAGCGTGTGTTCGGCCGTTCGCCGAATTACGAACGATATGGGCCATTCGCGCCAAATTTGAGTGGCGCGTCGCGGCCCATAATTCACTGCGTAGTGCATTGCTGGCTGATAATTGGCCAAGCATGCACTATGACCTGCATGCTTGGCCAATCACAGCGCCGTCTGTACAGAGAGCCGTAATTGGCCAAAGCCAGGGCGGCTTTGGCCAATTATGGCTCAGGGGGTTTAGTACACGCCCCACACTATATAAGACCGCCTGCACAGCGGCCCTGTGTAGTGTGTTCCGGCGTTGAGAGAGAGATAGATAGACAGAGAGACAGTGTCATTTGATTTAACCACCTGACGTCCGCGCTATGGCCGAATGACGGCCACAGCACGGACCTGAATTCCCGGGAGGCCGTCATATGACGGCCTCCCCTGTGCACGCTCCCTGCGCGCGTCCTGCAGGGCGCGCGCCGGGTGCACTGTGATCACCGAGTCACTCGGCTGATCACCGATCCGAGTAGGGGCCGGTCCTGGCCCCTTACCATGTGATCAGCTGTCAGCCAATGACAGCTGATCGCATGATGTAAACAAAAATCGGTAATCGTTTTTTTTTTTTACTCACGCTGACAGCGTGAGTAGAAAAAAAAGCCGATCACCGGCTGGGATGGAAGAGGCACATCTGCCTCATCAGTGCCACCTACTAGTGCCAATTAAAAGAGCCCACAGTGCCACCTAACAGTGCCCACAGTGCTACCTATCAATGCCAACAAGCGCCACCTATCAATGCCCACAAGTGCCACCTATCAATGCCCACCTGTAGTGCCAATCAGTGCCACCTGGCAATGCTGCACATCACTGCCACCCATCAGTGCACATCACTGCCGCCTATCAGTGCCCATCACTGCCGCCTCATCAGCGTACATCAATGAAGGAGAAAAATTACCCCGTTTTTAAATTTTTTATAACAAAATATGAAAAAAATAAATTTTTTTTTTTTTTTAAATTCAGTTTTTTACATTTTTTTTAACAAAAAGTAAAAACTGCAGAGGTGATCAAATACCACCAAAAGAAAGCTCTATTTGTGGTGAAAAAATGATAAAAATTTCATTTGGGTACAGTGTTGTATGACCGCGCAATTGTCATTCAAATTGCATCAGCACTGAAAGCTGAAAATTGGTCTGGATAGGAGGGGGGTTTAAGTGCCCTGTAAGCAAGTGGTTAAGTTACATAGAGTAGGCAGGCGAGTCAGTTAGCTGCACTTACAGTGTACTGTAAATATATATACACACACATCCTAGGTGTTATATATATATATATATACACACTGTATTCTAGCTAGATCCATTCCTGTTATTCTCTTCCTACTACTGACAGGCAGGCAGGTGTTTTTACAGTATTTACAGCTGCCTGAAGAAAATTTCTGGTGTTCCTCTGATCCTATTAGTCCTATTAGCTACAGTATTTACAGTTAGTGTATTGCGTCCTCTGCACAGTGTGCACCTAAAGCTACCTGAAGAAAATTAGTGGTGTTTTTCTGATCCTATTAGTACAGTACTGCAGGCAGCTGCAGTATTTAAAAGTTAGTGTAGTGCGTCCTCTGCACAGTGTGCACCTAAAGCTACCTGAAGAAAATTAGTGGTGTTTTTCTGATCCTATTAGTACAGTACTGCAGGCAGCTGCAGTATTTAAAAGTTAGTGTAGTGCGTCCTCTGCACAGTGTGCACCTAAAGCTACCTGAAGAAAATTAGTGGTGTTTTTCTGATCCTATTAGTACAGTACCGCAGGCAGCTGCAGTATTTACAAGTTAGTTTAGTGTGTCCTCTTCACAGTGTGCACCTAAAGCTACCTGAAGAAAATTAGTGGTGTTCTTCTGATCCTATTAGTACAGTACCGCAGGCAGCTGCAGTATTTACAAGTTAATGCAGTGCGTCCTGTGCACAGTGTTCACCTAAAGCTACCTAAAGAAAATTGGTGGTGTTCTTCTGATCCTATATTAATACCACAGGCAGGCAGCTATAGTATTTACAGTTAGTGTACTGTGTACTCTGCACAGTGTGCACCTAAAGCTACCTCAAGAAAATGGTGGTGTTCTTCTGATCCTATTAATACCACAGGCAGGCAGCTACAGTATTCACAGTTAGTGTACAGCGTCCTCTGCACAGTTTGCACCTAAAGCTACCTGAAGAAAATTGCTGTTGTTCTGCCCCTATTAATACCACGGGCAGGCAGCTACAGTATTTACAGTTAGTGTACTGTGTCCTCTGCACAGTGTGCACCTAAAGCTACCTGAATAAAATTGGTGGTGTTCTTCTGTTATAATATTAATACCACAGGCAGGCAGCTACAGTATTTATAGTTAGTGTACTGCATCCTCTGCACAGTGTGCCCCTAAAGCTACCTGAAGAAAATTGCTGTTGTTCTGCTCCTATTAATACCACAGGCAGGCAGTTACAGTATTTACAGTTAGTGTACTGCGTCCTCTGCACAGTGCGCACTAAAGCTACCTGAAGACAATTGCTGGTGTTCTCATACTAATAATACTACAGGCAGGCAGTTGATTCTGCTAGCTGCAGGATCAGTATATATATATACATCCCAGCTTTGTGCAGCTACATCTCACTGCAGGCCATTAGTATGTCTGGAAGGCCAACAAGAAGAGGCAGACAGTCACAAGCCAATAAAAGAGGGCAAGCAGGCTCTGTGTCTAGAGGCAACAGTTCTGGTCATGGAGATGGTGCATCCTCATCAGCACGTGGCCGTGGGACACGCTTGTCCTTTTTTTCAGCAGCTGGCCGTGTTGAGTCGCAACATGCGGAAGACTTGGTAGAGTGGATGACCGAGCCGTCCTCATCCTCCTCATCCTCTCTCACCCAGGCTTAGGGTACTTTGTCTGGCAAAGCAGCTGCCAACGTGGCCTCTTCCCTCGGCTCAATGGCATCAGTCACTCCTTCCCTAGCCCCACCATGTCCTCCTGAGGAGTCCCCCGAACTGTTTGACCACAGTGTTGGGTACATGTTCCAGGAGGATGCCCAGCGTTTTGAAGGCTCCGATGATGGTACCCAGCTAGAGGAAGGCAGTAACGTGAGCCCAGAGAGAGGGGGTGCCTAAGAAGGACAGCAATCAGTCATGTTCCCCCAGCTGCAGCATACTGCCAGGTTTGCTCCAGTGATGAGGAGGGAGGGGATGATGAGGTCACTGACTTCACGTGGGTGCCTGATAGGAGAGAGGAGGAGGAGGAGGCACATCACCAATGAGGCAGGATGCCCTCCAGGGGCCAGCTTAAGGGTAGCACACCAACTGCCACGCCAACTCTATATGAAAAGTAGCCAACACAACAATCAGACTAATTGTAAAATATAAATGTAAACCAAAATGTGTGGCGCTAATAGAGTGATAAATGCTGTGCAATATCTAAACCGTGATGGTGGTATTTAAAAAATGAAATATAAAGAGTATATATACATCAAGATATATATATAATAAAACATATATCTATTTAAGTGATTGTAAACCATTAAAGCTACCGCAATAGCTGTAATCTATACATCAAAAAAAAAAATCGGTGATTCACAAGAATTGTTTATACTGATGGTATGAAGACCGGCAATAAAATGAGGAAATCAGCTTCTCCTCCCAGACTGAATGATCCCGGAAACTGCAACAACATAAATACAGAGAAGTGTATGGATGGATAAAACTGACAAGACTCCGTGCTTAATCAGTCAAGATAATGTATGACTAAAACATAAGTAAATGTTGACATGTTAAACACCTAGAGTCCATGTCAATCAACAAGGTGAGAGTTCATAGAAAAAAAGCCATGATGTTGGTGATATTTCCAATCTTGTATGCTTCTCAAAGACCATTGGAAGTGCGCTGACATATAGGGTGCTATCTTCTCATAAGAATTTCAAGAAAAGAAGGATAAAATACCCTTACCAGAAATGGTGGACTCACAGGCCATCAGCAGTGGCGCCAAGCAGTGAGAGTGGATCCAATCCCGATTGATGCGGTGTCCTCAGCCGAAAGGGAGCCCTGAGTTTTACTCGCCACCAAAGGGGATGGATTGGACTTGGACTTACAGCTGTCTTGATTCGCTGTCCTACGGCTGTCTGTGGTGGTTAAACGGGTTCCGCTCAAACAGAGGCAGTATACATGATGTAAAGGAAAAAAAGAGAAAGCCTCCACATGGTGTAAATCCGGCAAGGATAAACCATTTATTGAGATAAAAAGTATTTATCCAACATTCAATAAAAATTGGGCAGTAAAAATTAGGTTCAATTGAACTGAAAAGCGCAGTAAACAGTGGCTGGGGTAGCAAATAAACCCGGCGCGTTTTGTCTTCAAAGACTTCTGCTTCAGCTGCGCTGCTATGTCAGCGCACTTCCAATGGTCTTTGAGAAGCATACAAGATTGGAAATATCACCAACATCATGGCTTTTTTTCTATGAACTCTCACCTTGTTGATTGACATGGACTCTAGGTGTTTAACATGCCAACATTTACTTATGTTTTAGTCATACATTATCTTGACTGATTAAGCACGGGATCTTGTCAGTTTTATCCATCCATACACTTCTCTGTATTTATGGTGTTGCAGTTTCCAGGATCATTCAGTCTGGGAGAAGAAGCTGATTTCCTCATTTTTTTTGCCGGTCTTCATACCATCAGTATAAACATCTCTTGTGAATCACTGATTTTTTTTTAGATGTATAGATTACAGCTATTGTGGTAGCTTTAATGGTTTACAGTCACTTAAATAAATATATGTTTTATTATATATATCTTGATGTGTGTGTATATATACTCTTTATATTTCATATTTTGAATACCACCATCACGGTTTAGATATTGCACAGCATTTATCACTCTATTAGCATTATTCCAAAAGTTCTTTGGTGTAGGCCTTTTTTGAGACGAGTGCATCAGATCCCACCGCTGCTATTTGCAACATATGTCTCAAGCGTATCTCGCGTGGCCAAAACATCTCCCGCTTGGGCACCACATGCTTGACAAGACATATGTTGACCTGCCATGCAGTTTGTTGGCAAGTGTACCTAAAAGACCCACACCAAAGAACAAAGAGGACCTCTCCTTGCTCCTCATCAGCTGGGATCTCCAACCCCACTATACCTTCAGTCCTCTCTGAGACCTGAACTGAGAGGAATGAAGGTGTAGAATTAGGTGTGTCACAGCCAAGTACTTTGGGGGCAATCTGCTATCAGTACACTGACGTCAGATTGTACCAGGCAAATTTCCCTGCCCCAGCTGCTGCATCGCCGAAAGAAGTTCACTCCCAGCCATCCAGTGGTTGAATGCTAGTTTGGCTAAATTGCTAGCACTTCAACTGCTGCCTTTTTAGTTGGTAGACTCTGCCCCCTTCTGTGAGCTTGTGGAATGTGCGGTTCCTCAGTAGCAGGTTCCCAAACTCCACTTTTTCTCACGGAAGGTGATTCTGGCTCTCTACCGGCATGTGGATGGCAATGTCTTGGCCTCGCTGGACAGAGCGGTCAGCAGTAAGGTGCATATTACCACTGACTCATGGTCCAGCAGGCATGGACAGGGAAGTTAATTTTCTTTCACCATGCACTGGGTGACTCTTCTGGCAGCTGGGAAGGATGCAGGACAGGGTGCAGTAGTGTTGGAGGTTGTTCCGCCACCATGCCTCCAAAATACTACTAGTGGCGATTCTGCCACACCTCTCTCCTCCACCCCTCCTCTTCTTCTTCCTCCATGGCCTGTTCCTGTGCTGATTTGTCTTTAGAAGCAGCAGAGCTCCATAGGCATTCAAGGGGCTACGCAAGCGCGCAGGCCAAAAGATGCCATGCGGTGCTTGAGCTGGTGTGCTTGGGGGACAGGAGCCACACTGGGGCAGATATTCTGTCAGCTCTGCAGGGGCAGGTTTAGAGGTGGTTGACGCCACGCCAGCTTAAGGCAGGTATGGTGGTTTGCGACAATGGCACCAATCTCTTCTCCGCCCTCTGACAGGGACAACTGACCCATGTGCCCTGTTTGGCTTATGTCCTTAACTTGGTGGTGCAGCGGTTCTTGGGCAGGTACCTGGGCTTACAGGATGTCCTGAGGCAGTCCAGGAAAGTCTGTTTGCATGTCCGCAGGTCAGTGCTCGGCTGGCTGACCTCCAATAGGAATTTAATCTGCTCAAGACCCGCCTAATCTGTGACATGCCCACCAGGTGGAACTCAACGTTGCCCATGCTGCAGCAGCTGCACATGCAGCAGAGGGCCATCAATGAGTACCTGTGCGACTATGGCATGAGGACAGGGTCAGGGGAGCTTGTTTTTTTCCCCACGCCAGTGGGCCATGATCAGGGATGCATGCACTGTCCTGTCACCATTTGAGGAGGCCACAAGGATGGTGAGCAGTGACAGTGCATGCATCAGTGACACTGTCCCCCTTGTCCACCTGTTGCAGCACACACTGCGTGGAATAATGGACAGGCCACTCGAGGCAGAACAGAGGCAGGAAGAGGAGGACTTCCTTAGCTCTAAAGGCCCTCTTTATCCAGACAGTGTTCCTGCATGCCCGCCGATCACATAGGAAGAGGACGAGGAGGAGGAGGAAGAGGAGGATTGTGTCAGCATGGAGGTGGAGCCTGGCACTCAGCATCAGCAGCAGTCTTTAAGGGATCATTTACAGTCCCAAGAAACCCATGGACTTGTACGTGGCTGGGAAGAGGTGGCTGCGGATCATGTCGTCCTTAATGACCCAGAGGACTCCGGACCGAATGCCTCAGCAAACCTACGCTGCATGGCCTCCCTGATCCTGCAAAGCCTGCGGAAGGATCCTCGTATTCGTGGTATCAAGGAGAGGGATCAATACTGGCTGGCAATCCTCCTTGATCCATGTTACAAGGGTAAGGTTGTGGACCTTATCTTTGCCATCGCAGAGGGAGCAGAGAATGAAACATCGTTGGGAGGCCTTGCAGAAAGGTCTGTGCAACGTGTTTACAGAGACTGGGAGGTTACAAACTCTTGTTCCTGGACAACGTGTTACTGAGGCTTCGGTCAGTCAAAGAAGGAGCGGTGGAGAAGGTGGCCGTCTGACCGATGCGTTCAGACAATTTTTTAGTCCGCAGCCCCAAGGTATGATCGGTTCCAGTAACCATTGCCAGCGTCTGTTTTACATGGTGCAGGAATACCTAGGGGAAAGATCTGACTTGGACACCTTTCCCACCAAAAATCCTCTGGGTTATTGGGTCTTGAGGATGGATCACTGGCCAGAGCTTGCACAGTATGCAATTGAGCTACTGGCCTGTCCTGCTTCCAGCGTTCTTTCGGCACGCACATTCAGTGCTGCTGGAGGCTTTGTAACTGATCACAGGGTGCGCCTGTCCACCGACTCGATCGACTGACCTTCATAAAAATTAATCAGTCTTGGATCACCACCAGCTACCAAGCACCTGATGCTGATGTAACCGAATAATTTTTTTTATAATGTCAGATCCCTTCAAGACTGCCTGTGCTAATGCTGAGTGACTATCCTGTTATGCTGAGTGACTATCCTCTTCCTCCTCAATGATCATGCTGATAACTATAGCTACAACTAGAGTATCTGTGAGGGGTTGCAGTGTTGTGGCACTAGCACCAGTGCCTAAGGCCCAATTTTTCAGCCCCTGTTCAACAGGGGCGTGTAATTACAATTTTTGTTGCAATATTTTGCAGGAGGGCTCATTCCTGCACTCCAACTGGAGTATCTGTGAGGGGTTGCAGCGTTGTGGCACCAGTGCCTAAGGCCTAATTTTTCTGCCCTTGTTCAACAGGTGCATGTAATTACAATTCTTGATCTAATATTTCACAGCAGGGCCCGTTTCTCTGCCCACCAAGAGTAACTGTGAGGACTTACAGTGTTGTGGCACCAGCACCACCACCACCAAAGGCCCAATTTTTCTGACCCTGTTCAACAAGGGCATGTAATTACAAATTCTTGATCTAATATTTCACAGCAGAGCCCATTCCTGCGCCCACCAAGAGTAACTGTGAGGGCTTACAGTGTTGTGGCAATACCAACACCTAAGGCCGCACTTTCTGCAGAGTATACAGGGCAGGCCCCTACTTTCAAACATCCAACTTACAAACAACGTACTTGCAAACGGAAGGAGACAACAGGAAGTGAGATGAAATTTACCCATAGGATGGGAAATTCTCTCCTGTAAGAGTTAATATGGGAAAAACATGTCTCCTCTCCACTGATGCTTTATCACCAATCCTTGTTTCACTAAAAACCCCAAATTGTCAAAAAACATTTGTCATTGGGACAGAAAGTGAGGTGAAATCTTCTGGTTGCACAGGTACACAGACAGCAAAACAAATGTCAAAGGGGTGATAACCCTTCCCTATGTTTTCCAAAAAGCTTAAAAATAGATTTTTTGGCTGGAGCTACAATTTAAAAATGTACCAGTTCAAAATTACAAACAGATTCTACTTAACAACAAACCTACAGTCCCTGTCTTGTTTGCATCGCCTGTATACTGCTGTTTAGAGGGCCTGGGGCCCCACGCCTTTCCTTTTTTTAAATTTGGGTGCGGGGTTCCCCTTAATATCCATACAAGACCCAAAGGGCCTGGTAATGGACTGGGGGGGGTTCCTATGCCATTTGTTTCACTGATTTTCATCAATATTACCGGGACCGGACATTACATTAAAGCCGTAAGCAGTTTTAAATGACTTTTATTACTTTAAAAATGTCATTTTGTGCAGGGACTGTTCTAAGCACGGGAAACACGCGCCACTTTACAGGCATACTATAGATGCCCCCCAGGTACGATATTTAAAGGAATATTTCACTTTTCCACTTCAGTACCCGGCCATAGTCAAATGACGTCCACAAATGGGATCTCCCATCCTGGGTGGACGTCATATGATGTCCTCGGCTTTCCGCCGCTACTGCAGGCCCCCGGGGGCCCGCAGAGCCGTGATTGGGGTACCGTTGTGTCCCTCAGGACACAGCCGTTCCCCGATGGGGGTATTGAAGCGGCGGCGGCGGTGGGTGGCGGAGCGTTGGTAACGGCGGATCTGTCAATGCAGAGCGGCATTAGGAAGCGGCATGTACTGTGTTCATTCGTGTCTCCGGTGGCGCGCAGAGCGGTAATCGGGGCTGAGGCTTTTCCCCTGGATACAGCTCAGCCCCAATCACTGTAGCCAATGACATGGCTCTTCACCACATGACCAGCTGTGTCCAATCACAGCCGGTCACTAATGTAAATAACACAAACACTCTGTGTGTAACTGCTGTTGCTGGGCTCTTCTCCTCACACACCGATCCAGTGTGAGGAGAAGAGATCAGCTAACAGTGAGTTATCTATTACATATGTACTACTGTGCCCAGATTGCCCCCCCTAAATAAAGAGTACCTGTCATCTAGAGTACCTGTCATCTAGAGTACCTGTCCATCAGGATTACCCGCCACCTCATCACCTGCCACCAGAGTACCCGCCACCTCATCACCTGCCACCAGAGTACCCGCCACCTCATCACCTGCCACCAGAGTACCCGCCACCTCATCACCTGCCACCAGAGTACCTGCCACTAGAGTACCTGCCACCAGAGAACTTGCCACCAGAGTACCCGCCACCTCACCACCAGAGTACCTGCCACTAGAGTACCTACCACCTCACCACCTGCCACCAGAGTACCTGCCATCTCACCACCTGCCACCAGAGTACCCGCCACCTCACCACCTGCCACCAGAGTACATACAGCCAGTCAGCCACTATGTCCAGAAAGGTGTACACCCCAGAAGAGGCATACCAAATACTGAGTCTGACCGATGAGAGCAACGGGGAGCTCTCACCGCTCAGTTCAGATTCTGATTCTGGTTCGGAATATGAGCCCCCCGAAGGCAGCACATCAGGATCCGAATCAGAGGAGGAAGCAGTCTGTCCAAAAAGACAACGGTCTGAACAGGCAGCTACCAGCAGTGCCAGCGGCGGTAGACCCCAGGAGGAGGGGCCCAGTACAAGTGCTGCTAGACCCCAGGAGGAAAGGCCCAGCACAAGTGGACGCCAACTAAGTAGGGCCCAAACCCATATTCCAGATTCCTTGGCAAACCCATTGTGGCTGCCTTCTACCACAGGGTCAGCCATGATCCCCCCTTTTTACAGCACAGCCGGGTGTGCAGGTCAACACTGCAGGTTTTACACAAATGGATTTTTAAAATTTATTTTTCCCTAACGAATTGATTCAAGGCATCGTGGACCAAACTAATCTCTTTGCCCAACAATTTACTGCAACCAACCCCAGCTCCAGCTATGCCTGCCCTTTTGAATGGAGACCCCTAACAGTAGTGGAGCTAAAATTGTTTTTAGGCCTAACCCTCAACATGGGGCTTACAAAAAAAATGAATTGCATAAGTATTGGTCGACCAAACCCATCCACCATATGCCAGTTTTTTCATCAGCCATGTCCAGGTCCCGATACGAAATCATAATGCGCTTCTTGCATTTCAGTGACAACTCACAGTGCCCCCCCGAAATCACCCAAACTTTGACAAACTATATAAAATTCGCCCCCTAATTAATTTTTTTTCCCAGAAGTTTGCCGAAGTTTATGTCCCTGAAAAAAACATATATGTGGACGAATCCCTGGTGCATTTCACAGGCCGGCTGGGAATCAAGCAATATATCCCCAGTAAGAGGGCGAGGCGCGCCGCCGGTTATGTGCACTCATTCCGCGTGTACGAAGGCAAAGATTCCCAGCTCCAGCCCCCTGAGTGTCCCTCGTACATGGGAATAAGTGGGAAAATTGTTTGGGAGTTGGCATTCCCACTCCTCCAAAAGGGGTACAATATTTATATGGACAATTATTATACTAGTTTGCCCCTTCTCCGCCACCTATATTTCAAACAAACTTTGGCCTGTGGTACAACAAGAAAAAACTGAAAGGGCTTCCCACAGCGTCTTGTCACCACAAACATTCAAAGGGGGGAATTGACAAGCTTGAGGAACGAAGAAGTGTTGGCTGTGAAGTGGAGGGATAGAAAAGATGTGTACATCATATCCACGATGACACCTTGGTGGAACTTCACAGAAGACGCGGTACCGTTCGCAAGCCTACCTGTATCACTGAGTACAATAAATTCAGGGGGGGGGGGTGGATTAAAACAATCAGTTGTTGCAGCCCTAGCTTTCAACAAGAAAATCCCTATTTTGGTACAAAAAAGTTGCAATTTACTTTTTTCGTTTGGCCCTTTTAAATTCTTTCATAATCTACCAAAAATCAACAGAAACACCCACCACCTTCATAAAGTTTATTGAAGACATTGTCACTGCCCTGATTTATCAGC